>NW_026991472.1:0-166035 GCF_036370855.1 Dromaius novaehollandiae | reverse complement strand
AGCCCGGCCGGCTGGCTGCTGGCGGGCGTCTGCGCCGCCGTGCCGAAGCTGAAGCCTCCCGAGGCGGCGGAGGTGGAGAAGGAGAAGCCCGTCGCGGCCGTGGTGGCGGCGGCCGTCTTCGGCACGCCGAAGGTGAAGCCGCCTCCCGCCGCGCCCGACCCGAAGCTGAACTGGTTCATGGCTGCCGGCGGCCTGCGAGAGAAGGGGCGCGCCGCCGTCAGCCCTCGGGGGCGGGGGGGCGCCCCACGGCCCCGGCCCGCGGCTGAAGCGACGTGCGGGGGCGCGGCTCGCCGCCCACCGGGGCTGCGGCACCGGCCGAGGGCAGGGCAGGGCAGGGCGACGGGGGCGGGGCGGCGGCCCCGAGCACCTACCGGACCGACGGCGACGGCGACAGCCCCTCCCCGCCGCCAGCTCCCGCTCCCTGCACGGCGCGCGCGCCCGCTGAGGACGCTTTTTACGTTGCTTCCGGCCGGTAGACAGTGACGCAACTGCTCTGCGCCCGCCCCTCGCCCCGCCGCCCAGGCGCCGGCCGGGCTCTCACCGCTCCGAAAAACTATTGGCTCTCCCTGCCGCCGCTCATCGGACACCACGCCGCATTGGCTCACGGGGCGAGGCGGAGCGGCGGGCTCCTCGTTACTGTGGCAACGGAGGACGCGGCCGGTGCCGGGTGACGGTTGCAGGCGGCGGTTGCAGGCGGCGGTACGGCCGGGGCCGGGGCCGGGGCGCCCTGGCGCCCGCTGAGGCGGCTGCTCGCTGCGTGGCGTGGCGTGGCGTGGCGTGGCGTGGGCCGGGCGGCCGCGGGAGGCCGGGGCCTGGGGCGGGGTCTCCGGGGCGGTGTGCGGCTGGAAGCGGCCGGGGCACCGCGGGCTTCTGTCGACGCAGAGCGGTGCAGGCCGTGGCGCTTCCAGAACGTTCCGTGGAGGCGGGAGGCTGCACCGGGCACATGCTGCTGCGGGACCGCTGCTGCAGGGGAGGTGTTCGACCCGGAGCTGCTGGCAGCTCCCTGCGGTGGCCGGGGAGAGCTGTCCTTCCCTCGCCCCTCCTCCCTTTCTCTCCCGCCCCCGGCTTCCCCCTCTAGGCCCGTCGTTGGGTTTTGTGTTTTGCAGCAGGTTATTTGGTGGTTTCAGCGCTCTGTATGACGGGGATGGTTAAATTGCCCACTCTCAGAGTTGTCTGGTCGGGATGAGTGAAGCTGTGCTTTAAAGACGTTAAGATGCTACATGAATGGGACTATATGGTTATATGTAAATTCACTGAGTTAATTGCTAAGTCCAATCTCCGTTCCTGGATAGCGAGAACCTGGGCTAAAGGAGGAAGACAATGCTAGATAATACAGCACTACTGGTTACAAAGCAAAGCTGTTTTCCATGGGGGCAGCTTAGATCTCTCTGCACCTCACTTCCCTGTGCTTTAGGTTGTTGGAGGGCGTACCGACTTGCCTGGGGCACTGTGCAAAGGCCCAAGACAGCTTGGACCTAGAGCTGGGCCTCTCCTAAGCCTCCCTGGAACAAGGAGGCCAGAGAACCTGGCGTGGAGACCCCTGCCTGGCTCCTCAGGGAGACAAATATAGTCCAGAATGCCAAATCGAAACCTGCAACAAGAAATTCTGCTGCCCTCAACCTGGCCACAGGAGCAGAAAATCCATGTTTGGATGGAGCTGTGCCAGAGCTAATAAGCACTGTTAGACTTGAGCAGGCTCCACAACAAGTGCTTGTGGAGCAAAAGAGTCAATAACTTGGTTACGGACAGGGGAACATTGATTATATTCCACTGTACACGTTGGCATCTCATGTAAGTTTTTGGGCAAAGTTTATCCTTCTAGAGCACAGCAGGAAAATTGTTTGCATTTGAGGAAGGACAGTATAGAAAAGGTGGTGTTCTTTCTTCATCTGTCACTTGTTTTTTCTGCGCAGGTAAGCTATGGATATGGATATAGATAGTATTTCCTCAGTCTCTTCTCTGCAGTCCCTTGCCAAGCTACTTAGTGATGCTCAAGAAGAAGATGACGACGACGGGGTGAGTCTTCCACAAGAAATGACGCTTCTTCTACATGTTGTACCACAGTCTCACCTTGTTAACTAAGAAGCAAATTTGGCTTTTCCCAGGGTGAGTAAAGAAAGCCTTATGCAGCTTTGGACTGACTGAAACAGCTAGAAGGTATTTGTAGGGTAAGAAGCTCCTGAGGGAGAAAGTAAGGAAGATGCCCCAGGAATAGGAGGCGAGATTGTGAGCATGGAATGGGAGGAAGATTTATTTTCTCAGCCTAAAGGAAATGAGAACATGCAGTTGAAAGAGTGTTAGATACTTCAGACTTCCCCCTACTTTTCCCTGAAGTCTGCCAGAGATGAAGGCAATTACAACTAGATACAAAGGACTTCATATGAAGGAAAAAGTTGCTGCTTAACTTCTGAGTAGAGACTAAAATATCCAGAGGCAACTGAGTGTGCTAATTCTGCATGTCAGACACTGAAGAACTGTAGAGATAATTGATCACTGAAGTACAGTATTATCCCTTATCCCTTCTTCTTTACGTCATTTCTTTTACAGACGCTTACTGTAGAAACAGTTGTCAGACAGGAAAGAATAGAAGAGCTGAAAGGCTCGGTATCACATTGCAAGTCCCTGGATACCTCATTTTAATTTCTGGCAATGGTTTCCTTCAGGTTTGAGTAGATCCAGAAAGTTTTGTTTACCTAACACATACACATGCTTGTTCTCCAGCGGCTTAGCAAAAAACTAAATATTGAAACTCTTCAGATATTGTTCCAAAAATTCTATTCAGTTATTACTTCTATACAACACCTAACTAAAAAAAAAAAAAAAAAGAAAAAGTTTAAGTAGAACTGATTCAGTTGTTTTAAAGTACTGGGTTTTGTGCAGAGAAACATCAAATCAACCCCGAGGGCACAGCTATACTAGGATCATTTTGACACTATTTCTACAGCAGCATTTTCTTCCCCAAAGTAAACTATACAAGAGAGAAAACGTTGCACACAGGTCTCCCCAATAGACGTGGCCAGCAGGGCTGAATTAATCAAGGCAGGAAGACTGCAACGTCCAATGTCACTAGCCCAGAAAAAGCCCTCAGAAGAAAGGCCAAAAGTTGAATAAAACGGAGCTTTGAACGATAGGCAGGCTCTTTCAGATTCGATGCCGACAAACAATAATCAAAACCCAGTCTGCAAATTGTTTCACGACATCACCTTGACAGCTAAACATCTGTCCAAAGGGTCATTCAAATGACAGAAACTCCCATGCGAGTTTCAGGAAAACATCCTCTTGCTGTAAGAGAACTGTTCAGTCTAATCTCAATGTCCTGATTTCCAAACATCTCATTCCTGAGTTTAAATATTAAATATTTCATTTAATTGAAAATAGTTGCTCATTCTAACATACCAAGAGTGTGAGGACATTTTTAAGGCAATGTTTTTTTCAATTCTGTATTGTGAATTCTTTGCCACCAGGCGGAAGTGCAGCAACACAGCTCATCACAGGTCGGATTTTTCTTTCCCCAAGACATCCAGTTTCAGAGCACCTTCAAAACTGTTACTAAATATTTAGTGTCAGGTGTATTTCTTTATTTGTCCACTTTTCAGTTTGTCTCAGTTCAGGTTTCGCAACCTTGCCTTCTAAATCCTATCCATCTAACCATGCAAGTGCATCTAGAGACTGATACTTGAGTATGTAAGACTCTACTACTATGGCTTTCTATGAAGATTTCCTCTGTGCAAGGAAATGATTGCTGCCATATGCCTATCCGATGATGCCAAAATCTCTTGTCGTAATTCACCATTTCCAGTGTTGGCTTCCAGCCTCATCGGCTTTCTTAGTAATAAGGTGTGTACATAGTCGTAGTTTAAGAGAGAAGAATCAGGTGGGTCTGTGCGTGTCTAGATGAAAAAGTACGTATGTATGTATGCAGCTATACTGCCATCTGGCAGTATTTGGGAATGATGACACACAGGCAACTGTGGGACTCAGGATGGCGCGGCCCATGGAAGAGGGGTTTGCGCTGGGGTGCTCCCCAAGAGTTAAGGAACCCCGGTGCACCACGGCCGGAGTCACCACACTGTGGGGTTGCTGTAGCCCTCCAGCGACCCCTGAGTGCTGAGCAAACCTAGTCAGCAAAGGAGAAGTGACACTGCAGACTCGCCCTGTAAGCCTCTGGGTAGCGTGGAACTGGGTTATCTGTTGAGTACGCATACTGTTGGGTGTTGAACATGCGTACTGTTATCTGTTGCCCAGCCTCTTGACCACACTGTTATTGGCTGAGGCCGTCGGTTCTGCTGTGTAACTGTGGTCTGGCACTGTTCGAATGGGCAAGGAACTAAGCCCGGGAAGGATAAAAGAGAGTAAGCTACCTACCTCTGTGTGGACTCAGACTCGCCCTCAGTTGGCCTGCAGACCAGACAACTCACCGATCAGCGGGGACGCCACTGATGGCGACCGCCAGGGAGAACCTGAATCATCCCGGCACAGCCCGAGCGTGGTGAGAAGAGTCTGGGGAAAACTGTACCGGAGGGGTGGCCCGTAAGTACAAGGAAAGGGTGAGAATGGTCACTGTACCGCGCATCCGAGAAAAGTCACTGTACTGAGCATCCGTGGCTTAACCAGGGAGCTCTAATATGTGTATTCTATTTTCAGTTCTATTGTATTTCTAGCTTTACTATTCAGCTTTGTTATACTTGTAGATGGTTTGGTGTTAATTGTTTAGTGTTGTCATATGTAACTTCTTATACCTGCCAAATGATGATCTCTGAAGTTCAGCGCGCTAACCCAGGAATCTGACAGAATCTCAGCTGCTCCCCTGTTGGCGCATCACAGTTGTGCAGGAGCTGGTAGGCTTCGAGTCTGGATTTGCTGGGAGCTGAATCAGGTCACAGCTGTGCGGGAAAGGGGCTTTGCAGCAGTTGCCACCGCTTGCGCCTGTCAGGGTGCGCGGAGCAGCAGAGGAGGGCAGCAGGCTGCCCGAGCACCGCTGGGGCGCAGGCAGTGGCTGTGGCGGGGAGGGGGCTTTGCTGCACGGGGCAGCGGGACAGAGCGCCCGCCGCCTCCAGCCCCGGCGCCGCAGCCGGGCTCCGGCTGTGCCCGCACGGCTGCTGCCGAGGCCCCGAGGCCTGGCCACCGGGACACTCTGCAGCCCCGCACTGGAAAGCCCCATTACTTGGATTTAGAAATCCTAGTTAGTGGGATTTAACCCATTCAAGAGTGCCATCGGCACAGCCGCGGAGCGCAGACAGGCCGCGAGCCGCCGGCAGGGTGGCAGCGCTTCCCGGCCCTGGTGGGTGGGCACGAGTGCGGCGTGCCCGGGAGCCAGCGTGAAAGCGCGGGGAGCGAGCGCGGGGCTGCCGGCCTGCGGGGCTGTGAGGGGCTCTCGTAGCCGGCGTCCCCCGCGCTGCCGCTCGCCCAGGAGCGCTCCTGGCCAAAGCCCTCGGGCCCGGCCATGTTGGCACTGGAGCGCGTGCGAGTGGAGGAGCTCTGTGCCCCAAGGCCTGTGGGTGGGAGAGATCCCCCCCACCCCCGGCCCCCGCGAGCTGCTCTAAGGAAACACCACTCTGGCGCTGCGTGAGCTCTGCCTCCTCTCCGTCTTTATTGCCCAGGGGCCTCCTCGTGCAGGTGGCCGGGCGCGATGATGGCACCGGCCCGAGACGGAGGAGCACGGTGCGGGCAGGCTGGGCGGAGGGACGGTGCCGTGGCCTGGTGTCGGTGCCCAGCCCGAGATGCCACCCGTTCAGGCCTTGTCGCCGGCTGGTGCTTCGAGCCTGCCTGTGCCAGGCACGCCTGCATCTGCGGTGTTCTCCTCCTGCGTGGTGGCACTGAAATGGAAGCCGGGGTTGTGTGCAGTAGCTCTCTGAAGGGCACATTGGCCAGCCCCAAGGGAAAGGGAGCAGGAGAATACGCCCTTAAGCTGCCCCCAGAGGCCCCAAAGCAAGCCCGCCCTTGAAAGGGGCGCAGCATAGCCTGAGCAAGGTGTCTTCTGCTTTTGTGGTGGCGATTACCTGTCACTGGAAGAGCTTCTGCTGAACTCTCCCATGCCCGGTGTAGGAGGCAGGGATGGGAGAAGGCCGCCATACGGATTGTCGTCTTCATTGCCCCAGATGTTGCAGAGCTCTAGGCTTGCTGCACTCGGAGAAGCACACCTGGAGCAGGTACACTGCAGGCTGCTGTGAAGCTGGAAATAACACATTAGCAGATGAGCTTTGTGTTGGTGCGAGTTTGAAGAGGGGAAGGTTTGAAGGGACTTGCTCGGATGGAGCTTTTTGTCCTGGAGGCAGGACAGAACTCACCTCTCCGCAGTGGCAGCGGTAGTGGCAAGCGGATGCCTCGGCATCGTCCTCTGGAGACCTAGGAATCGTACCGAGAGGTATGGTAAAGGATTTTTAGTTGTCCTTTTGAAAGGAAGCGCGCTCCCTAGGAGGGAACTTGTGCTCTGTTCCATTTGCCAGGGAAAGGGTTAAAATGCCGGCCTGGGAGCTTTCTGGGAAGCCTTGAGAGTACCTGTGGGCTTCAGGTAAGCACTTTGTGCAGCTGTGTAATGGCTGCCTTGCAGGTGTGCTGTTCTTGTTGCCATGCCCACATTGGGAGCTGCTGTGCAAGGTGTATCACTTTGCAAGGGGTGTGAATTTCAAACATTACCTTTCTTTCCTGGTCTTGAGTCGGTAGTAGAGCCAAACGCAGAACGCAAAGAACAACGTCAAGATGACGAGCGTCAAAGTGTTGGCGACGATGACGACAACAGTTCTGCGTTTTGGAGGGCTGGGGTCAGCCTCTGCAGAACCCTTGGGGGAGAGTACTGCAAAACAGTGGCCAGAGATCAGCGTTTAATATAAACGTGCATGCTGTGGTAGGTGAAAGGTAGGAAGGGGAGGGCTGAAGCGTGAAGAGCCCAAGCGCAGCGGCACACGCATCACAGCCGTGGGGACGTGGCATCCCAGCACGTGCGGGATGCCATGTGGTATCCTAGTTTGGTGCCGTGCATTGAGAAAACGCCCCATTCTTCTCTTCTCCCCCCTGCTCCTTTTGGTGCGTTTTGCTCCTCCTCTCTCCCTCCTTCCTGCGCTGGGAGAAAGGGAAGCAGGAGCCTGCTGTCACGAGCGAGACCCACTTCTGTGCTGGGCCGAGGCTCGGCAGATGCTTGTGTGTGCCCAGGGTGGGCAGCGCAGGAGGGCGGCGCAGAAGGCTGTGGAAAGCCGCGTCTCTGCAGAAGAGCTCCTCCTCAAGTGTTCTCAGCTTTGGAAGGGAGCCCCCTATTCTGCCTGTGCCCCCAGGTGCTGGTAGGGGCCCGTGGGAGCGCTGCCTTGCCCCTGGAGATTCACCCTTAGACAATGTTAGTGGGGGAGAGGAGGTCTTGCGTTGGAGTACGTACCTTCAGACAGCACCGAAGCCTCTCTTTCCCCAGGTATGGGGACCCCGTGTACAAGGAGAGTACACAGGAGAAGGCACACCAAGGCAGAGCAGCCAGCCATGTCTGCTGGTACTCCCAAAGCTGTGTGCGCAAATGAGGCCTGCCCGGCAACGGGGCCCTGGGTTGCCCTGGCGGTGCTGTGACATCGCCGGCGGGCGTGCAGACCTTGTGAAGGTGTCAGGAGCTCCTCACAATGGGCCGCTGAGCGTGCGCGCGGCCTGCCAGCTCCTTCCCAGTCACCCTGCACAGGCGTGACCTCAGTGCCACCGGCTGTTTGTTGTAGGCCGTGCTTCTCCTGAGCGCCGTTTGGCGGGGAGGCGGTCTTTCACGGAGCCGGGCAGGCTGTGCAGACGAGCCTCTGCAGGGCCTGACGAAAGCTAGGGAGGATGCGCAGGAGCAGGCTGGGAGACTGTCTGGCTCCGTGCATTTCCCCACAGTAAAACAGTAGCCACAGGAAAACACTAGGCACGTTAAGGGAGTGTTTAAATGGGTACGTCTGCTTTAGACCCCACGACAGGCAGGGGCTTTCCTTTCCCCGAAGAAAGGAAGGCGGCTGTGACCCCCCCCCGCCCCTTGCTCTCGGGCTGACACACTGCCCCGGCAAGGCAGCAAAAGCCACATTCCAAAATTCATTTTCGGGGTGCCGTGCTCCCTGGTATTGCTACCTTAGTATAATCCTTGCACTCCAGTTGGAAATAGCGTGTGGGCTGTGGCCCCATAATGCTGATATACAAGCCATGGAAGCAGTTACCCAGCGAGGGCAGTTGACCTGGAAAAAACAATAGTGAATCTGTAACCACAGAAGTGATAGAAAACACACCCATCGATGCCTTAACGCTTTTAAATGAAGACATACACAATATTGGCCAAACTACTGTACAGAATCATTTCACACTTGACTGTTTGCTAGCCTCTCAAGGAGCAGTGTGTGCCTTAACTAATGACAGTTGCTGTTTTTATGTTAACCATTTCCATCAGATTACTACTGATGTATATCAGATAGCCAACCGCACTAAAGTTTTGCATATCGTTGGGGAGGACCTCCAGTGACCCCTGAGTGCTGAGCAAACCTAGTCAGCAAAGGAGAAGTGACACTGCAGACTCGCCCTGTAAGCCTCTGGGTAGCGTGGAACTGGGTTGTCTGTTGACCACCCTGTTGGTATCCATCCTGTTACCGGCTGAGGCCATCGGTTCTGTTGTGTAACCGTGGTCTGGCACTGTTTGATTGGATGAAAAACCCTAAGCCTCTGAAGGACAGAAGAAAGCCACATACCTCTGTGTGGACTCAGTCTCACCCTCACTTGGCCTGCACACCCAGCAACCCACCCATCAGCAGGGACACCCCGATGGCAACTGCCAGGGAGAACCTGAATCATCCCAGCATAGCTTGAGCACGCTGAGAACAATCTGGGGAAAACCGTACTGGAGAGGTGGTCCATAAGGACAAGGAAAGGCTGAGAACGGTCACTGTACCGTGCATCTGTGGCTTAACCACAGAGCTCTGATATGTGCATTCTGTTTTCAGTTCTTTACTTTTTAGCTTTGTTAGACTTGTAGATGGTCTGGTGTAAGTTGTTCAGTGTTGTCCAGTGTCCGTCGTATGTGTGTAACTGCTTAGCTCTAGTAAATTCTTACACTTGACAAATGATGATCTCTTGAGTTCAGTGCAACTAACCCGAATCTGAAAGAATCTCCGACGCCCCTCTATTGGCGCGTCACAGTCAACAAAACCACCTTGGATAAAACAGTGAGTAGGCTACACCCTGCTTACGGAATATAGTCCTTGTCTCAAACAGGCCCGCAAGTTTCACTGTTAAAGTGAAACAGGTTTGTTGCCTGGGTTCAGCAACAGTTCAGCATCCTGGGCAGGGCACTCCCCTTCCTCACCACTCCCATCCCTGCCTCTATACCCCCACCCCAAATCCACCAAAGACACTCTCCAAGCACTTCAAATGCAACTCTGACACTTCTCTTCAGTGGCAGAATTATTTCAGCCTCAGCCTCCAAACCCCTTCAGTAATACTTCTCAAACACCACTCAGCTTAGGAATCCCCATCCCTAATGATGAAGACCCCCACCCCCACCAGCCCAAAAAGTACTGACAGCAAAGCCATTCAAAATCCTGCAAGGCACATTCAAACACGAGAGCATCCCACTGTTATCTCGGCAGTCACTTGCCTTCTGGGCCATTTTACACTGTACTTGTCTTCCTTTATCACCTCCGGTTTCAAATTCACACATACACAGTCACAAAATAAAGACTGGCCATTCAGAATGTAAGGAGGCAAGACTACAGGCTACTTCATCTCAGCATTAAGCTCAAATATCACAAGAAACAGCTAAGCCAAGAGATGCTGTTCTGAGAAACTTCCCCACATAAACAGATGCTTTGCTTCAGACTGACCTAGCCAGGTGGCAAACTCACTAATTCAGACACACATACAAGTTCTGCCAATTGCTGTAATGTTAAGAAACAAACGGATACATGCATATCCGCTTGGGCCCTAATGGGTGCACTTTTGCGTCTGTAACTAGAGACCCTGGATAAATAGGGAAAAAAAGAAAGCATGTATTACGACCACGAGTTTCACTTCACACCAGCAAAAGCTGAAGGAGGCTTCAGAACTTCACACACCACCCCCAGGTGCCCTCCATGTCGGCAGGCTTCCCAATTACAGCCCACATTCCCAGCCCAGGCACTCACCTGAGCACTGTCCCCCAAGGCTGAAGGCAGTTGCTGGCTGTGTTGTTTGTTGCTCCTAGGGTGGCAGCAGCGGTGGCAGCGGCAGCAGGCGCTGCTCCAAAGGTCAGCCCCGCGGGCGCTGCTTGCGGGGCCGCACTGCTTACGGTGCTGATACTGAAGCTGGGTGTTGCTGCCTGGGTTGCACTACCACTGGAAAAAGTAAACCCTCCAGTTGTCCCAGACCGAGTGGTAGTGGCGGTGGTACCAGCAGAGCCAAAAACAAAGCCAGAGGGGGCTGCTGCTTGCCTTGAGGGCGCACTAGCCGGTACAGAGCCGCCGAACCCAAAGCCTCCTGTGATACCTGCAGCTTGAGTTGTGCTACTGCCTCCCAAGTGTAATTTGGGTGCCTTTCCCCTAGGGAAAAAAAAAAAAAAAAAAAGTAAGGTAATCTGAGACATATATCCAGTGAACTACTAAGAATCAGCTTTCTTACAAAGTATTTGCTGACAGCAGAGAACATCTTAATTTCAGAGATGTGCACTTCAGGTTCCTACTTCAAGCTAACCGCAGCCCAGTTTTGACACAGATCGCACTACAATTCCTGTCATACAGACTCCACCAAGTCCACTTTTACTGACTCCTCCTTAATTACCTCCTCCCACCAAGGTATTTACATCACCATGAATGTTTCAGAATAAGTTTCTTCTCTCAGACCTTACACATCCTTGTCACCTCCTCTGCTTCAAACTAACACAAGACTTTCTTCCAGCTACCTTCCCACTGCTAGCCTCCATCCAACTCCCTTTCCACCGTTCTCGGGTGGAAAAGTTATTTTAAATTTAACAAACAAAAACAGTACGATGATGACAAAAGGCCTTCCTGAGCAGCAGCTGCATATTTGGAAGAAAGAAGGAAAGAACATAAGCTAAGAAGGAAAGAGTGTATTTTTTGAAAAAGTGAAGCCATTCTTTCGTATGATTTTCCACTAGTATAACTGCCCCAGGGACCCTCAGAAATGGCACTATTCTGTAAAGTAAAACTGAAAAGCAAAAATGCCAATAACCTCAATTACTTACCAGCTCCAGTCTCTCCCCTTTCCCAGCCACAAGGCAGATGACAAAGTAAAACTACAGCTCGCACCTGCCTAACACCTCTTTTCCATTGCTATCAATAAGATGCTGGTTCTTGGTAACCTTCATTCTACCTTACTAACATGACCTGAGGAGCACTGCTCGGGCAAAAGCAGAGCAAGCAGGATTTCCCTGGGCTGTTTCATCACATTTTTCCACTTCAGAAGTGGGACTATCTGGAAAGACAAATGATTCTACCAATTCCCATTCCAGGGTTTACAGTGTCTTAAAAGGACTGAAGTCCTGCTTGGGAAAGGACAGATTCTGAGCACCCCAAGTTTTAATCCCAACAGAACAGGCGCACCATGCAAAAGCTCAAATTCTCCTTTTTCTTAACCAGCATGGACTCATGTCTCCAAAGCAGCAGCATAAACATACAACTTTCAGCAGTGGAATAAGTCACAGGATTGACTGGTCTTGATAGCCCGTGGAAAAGTGAATGGAGAGAAAGAACAGGCCCCAGTAAACACCTACGGATGTGCTGCACTGCAGCACAGGTTCACCCCGCAACAGCAGCGGCCTCGCTCTGTTCTGAGGTACTTTCCCAGGCGCCTCCAAAGCAGCAGGCCGCTCGGCAGCGCCGCCACCTCCCCCCCCGCCCCCCCGCGGCGGCGGGCGCTGGGCCGCGGGACTCACCCCAGCGAGAACACGGCCCCGGCCGGCGCCGCCGTGGCGGCGGGCTGCGTGCCGAAGCTGAAGCCGGCGGGCTGCGCGGTGCTGGCCGGCGTGCTGAGGGAGAAGAGCCCGGCCGGCTGGCTGCTGGCGGGCGTCTGCGCCGCCGTGCCGAAGCTGAAGCCTCCCGAGGCGGCGGAGGTGGAGAAGGAGAAGCCCGTCGCGGCCGTGGTGGCGGCGGCCGTCTTCGGCACGCCGAAGGTGAAGCCGCCTCCCGCCGCGCCCGACCCGAAGCTGAACTGGTTCATGGCTGCCGGCGGCCTGCGAGAGAAGGGGCGCGCCGCCGTCAGCCCTCGGGGGCGGGGGGGCGCCCCACGGCCCCGGCCCGCGGCTGAAGCGACGTGCGGGGGCGCGGCTCGCCGCCCACCGGGGCTGCGGCACCGGCCGAGGGCAGGGCAGGGCAGGGCAGGGCAGGGCGACGGGGGCGGGGCGGCGGCCCCGAGCACCTACCGGACCGACGGCGACAGCCCCTCCCCGCCGCCAGCTCCCGCTCCCTGCACGGCGCGCGCGCCCGCTGAGGACGCTTTTTACGTTGCTTCCGGCCGGTAGACAGTGACGCAACTGCTCTGCGCCCGCCCCTCGCCCCGCCGCCCAGGCGCCGGCCGGGCTCTCACCGCTCCGAAAAACTATTGGCTCTCCCTGCCGCCGCTCATCGGACACCACGCCGCATTGGCTCACGGGGCGAGGCGGAGCGGCGGGCTCCTCGTTACTGTGGCAACGGAGGACGCGGCCGGTGCCGGGTGACGGTTGCAGGCGGCGGTTGCAGGCGGCGGTACGGCCGGGGCCGGGGCCGGGGCCGGGGCCGGGGCCGGGGCGCCCTGGCGCCCGCTGAGGCGGCTGCTCGCTGCGTGGCGTGGCGTGGCGTGGCGTGGCGTGGCGTGGCGTGGGCCGGGCGGCCGCGGGAGGCCGGGGCCTGGGGCGGGGTCTCCGGGGCGGTGTGCGGCTGGAAGCGGCCGGGGCACCGCGGGCTTCTGAAGACGCAGAGCGGTGCAGGCCGTGGCGCTTCCAGAACGTTCCGTGGAGGCGGGAGGCTGCACCGGGCACATGCTGCTGCGGGACCGCTGCTGCAGGGGAGGTGTTCGACCCGGAGCTGCTGGCAGCTCCCTGCGGTGGCCGGGGAGAGCTGTCCTTCCCTCGCCCCTCCTCCCTTTCTCTCCCGCCCCCGGCTTCCCCCTCTAGGCCCGTCGTTGGGTTTTGTGTTTTGCAGCAGGTTATTTGGTGGTTTCAGCGCTCTGTATGACGGGGATGGTTAAATTGCCCACTCTCAGAGTTGTCTGGTCGGGATGAGTGAAGCTGTGCTTTAAAGACGTTAAGATGCTACATGAATGGGACTATATGGTTATATGTAAATTCACTGAGTTAATTGCTAAGTCCAATCTCCGTTCCTGGATAGCGAGAACCTGGGCTAAAGGAGGAAGACAATGCTAGATAATACAGCACTACTGGTTACAAAGCAAAGCTGTTTTCCATGGGGGCAGCTTAGATCTCTCTGCACCTCACTTCCCTGTGCTTTAGGTTGTTGGAGGGCGTACCGACTTGCCTGGGGCACTGTGCAAAGGCCCAAGACAGCTTGGACCTAGAGCTGGGCCTCTCCTAAGCCTCCCTGGAACAAGGAGGCCAGAGAACCTGGCGTGGAGACCCCTGCCTGGCTCCTCAGGGAGACAAATATAGTCCAGAATGCCAAATCGAAACCTGCAACAAGAAATTCTGCTGCCCTCAACCTGGCCACAGGAGCAGAAAATCCATGTTTGGATGGAGCTGTGCCAGAGCTAATAAGCACTGTTAGACTTGAGCAGGCTCCACAACAAGTGCTTGTGGAGCAAAAGAGTCAATAACTTGGTTACGGACAGGGGAACATTGATTATATTCCACTGTACACGTTGGCATCTCATGTAAGTTTTTGGGCAAAGTTTATCCTTCTAGAGCACAGCAGGAAAATTGTTTGCATTTGAGGAAGGACAGTATAGAAAAGGTGGTGTTCTTTCTTCATCTGTCACTTGTTTTTTCTGCGCAGGTAAGCTATGGATATGGATATAGATAGTATTTCCTCAGTCTCTTCTCTGCAGTCCCTTGCCAAGCTACTTAGTGATGCTCAAGAAGAAGATGACGACGACGACGACGGGGTGAGTCTTCCACAAGAAATGCTGCTGCTTCTACATGTTGTACCACAGTCTCACCTTGTTAACTAAGAAGCAAATTTGGCTTTTCCCAGGGTGAGTAAAGAAAGCCTTATGCAGCTTTGGACTGACTGAAACAGCTAGAAGGTATTTGTAGGGTAAGAAGCTCCTGAGGGAGAAAGTAAGGAAGATGCCCCAGGAATAGGAGGCGAGATTGTGAGCATGGAATGGGAGGAAGATTTATTTTCTCAGCCTAAAGGAAATGAGAACATGCAGTTGAAAGAGTGTTAGATACTTCAGACTTCCCCCTACTTTTCCCTGAAGTCTGCCAGAGATGAAGGCAATTACAACTAGATACAAAGGACTTCATATGAAGGAAAAAGTTGCTGCTTAACTTCTGAGTAGAGACTAAAATATCCAGAGGCAACTGAGTGTGCTAATTCTGCATGTCAGACACTGAAGAACTGTAGAGATAACTGATCACTGAAGTACAATATTATCCCTTATCCCTTCTTCTTTATGTCATTTCTTTTACAGACGCTTACTGTAGAAACAGTTGTCAGACAGGAAAGAATAGAAGAGCTGAAAGGCTCGGTATCACATTGCAAGTCCCTGGATACCTCATTTTAATTTCTGGCAATGGTTTCCTTCAGGTTTGAGTAGATCCAGAAAGTTTTGTTTACCTAACACATACACATGCTTGTTCTCCAGCGGCTTAGCAAAAAACTAAGTATTGAAACTCTTCAGATATTGTTCCAAAAATTCTATTCAGTTATTACTTCTATACAACACCTAACTAAAAAAAAAAAAAAAAAAAAAAAAAAGAAAAAGTTTAAGTAGAACTGATTCAGTTGTTTTAAAGTACTGGGTTTTGTGCAGAGAAACATCAAATCAACCCCGAGGGCACAGCTATACTAGGATCATTTTGACACTATTTCTACAGCAGCATTTTCTTCCCCAAAGTAAACTATACAAGAGAGAAAACGTTGCACACAGGTCTCCCCAATAGACGTGGCCAGCAGGGCTGAATTAATCAAGGCAGGAAGACTGCAACGTCCAATGTCACTAGCCCAGAAAAAGCCCTCAGAAGAAAGGCCAAAAGTTGAATAAAACGGAGCTTTGAACGATAGGCAGGCTCTTTCAGATTCGACGCCGACAAACAATAATCAAAACCCAGTCTGCAAATTGTTTCACGACATCACCTTGACAGCTAAACATCTGTCCAAAGGGTCATTCAAATGACAGAAACTCCCATGCGAGTTTCAGGAAAACATCCTCTTGCTGTAAGAGAACTGTTCAGTCTAATCTCAATGTCCTGATTTCCAAACATCTCATTCCTGAGTTTAAATATTAAATATTTCATTTAATTGAAAATAGTTGCTCATTCTAACATACCAAGAGTGTGAGGACATTTTTAAGGCAATGTTTTTTTCAATTCTGTATTGTGAATTCTTTGCCACCAGGCGGAAGTGCAGCAACATAGCTCATCACAGGTCGGATTTTTCTTTCCCCAAGACATCCAGTTTCAGAGCACCTTCAAAACTGTTACTAAATATTTAGTGTCAGGTGTATTTCTTTATTTGTCCACTTTTCAGTTTGTCTCAGTTCAGGTTTCGCAACCTTGCCTTCTAAATCCTATCCATCTAACCATGCAAGTGCATCTAGAGACTGATACTTGAGTATGTAAGACTCTACTACTATTGCTTTCTATGAAGATTTCCTCTGTGCAAGGAAATGATTGCTGCCATATGCCTATCCGATGATGCCAAAATCTCTTGTCGTAATTCACCATTTCCAGTGTTGGCTTCCAGCCTCATCGGCTTTCTTAGTAATAAGGTGTGTACATAGTCGTAGTTTAAGAGAGAAGAATCAGGTGGGTCTGTGCGCGTCTAGATGAAAAAGTACGTATGTATGTATGCAGCTATACTGCCATCTGGCAGTATTTGGGAATGATGACACACAGGCAACTGTGGGACTCAGGATGGCGCGGCCCATGGAAGAGGGGTTTGCGCTGGGGTGCTCCCCAAGAGTTAAGGAACCCCGGTGCACCACGGCCGGAGTCACCACACTGTGGGGTTGCTGTAGCCCTCCAGCGACCCCTGAGTGCTGAGCAAACCTAGTCAGCAAAGGAGAAGTGACACTGCGGACTCGCCCTGTAAGCCTCTGGGTAGCGTGGAACTGGGTTATCTGTTGAGTACGCATACTGTTGGGTGTTGAACATGCGTACTGTTATCTGTTGCCCAGCCTCTTGACCACACTGTTATTGGCTGAGGCCGTCGGTTCTGCTGTGTGACTGTGGTCTGGCACTGTTCGAATGGGCAAGGAACTAAGCCCGGGAAGGATAAAAGAGAGTAAGCTACCTACCTCTGTGTGGACTCAGACTCGCCCTCAGTTGGCCTGCAGACCAGACAACCCACCGATCAGCGGGGACGCCACTGATGGCGACCGCCAGGGAGAACCTGAATCATCCCGGCACAGCCCGAGCGTGGTGAGAAGAGTCTGGGGAAAACTGTACCGGAGGGGTGGCCCGTAAGTACAAGGAAAGGGTGAGAATGGTCACTGTACCGCGCATCCGAGAAAAGTCACTGTACTGAGCATCCGTGGCTTAACCAGGGAGCTCTAATATGTGTATTCTATTTTCAGTTCTATTGTATTTCTAGCTTTACTATACTTTTCAGCTTTGTTATACTTGTAGATGGTTTGGTGTTAATTGTTTAGTGTTGTCATATGTAACTTCTTATACCTGCCAAATGATGATCTCTGAAGTTCAGTGCGCTAACCCAGGAATCTGACAGAATCTCAGCTGCTCCCCTGTTGGCGCATCACAGTTGTGCAGGAGCTGGTAGGCTTCGAGTCTGGATTTGCTGGGAGCTGAATCAGGTCACAGCTGTGTGGGAAAGGGGCTTTGCAGCAGTTGCCACCACTTGCGCCTGTCAGGGTGCGCGGAGCAGCAGAGGAGGGCAGCAGGCTGCCCGAGCACCGCTGGGGCGCAGGCAGTGGCTGTGGCGGGGAGGGGGCTTTGCTGCACGGGGCAGCGGGACAGAGCGCCCGCCGCCTCCAGCCCCGGCGCCGCAGCCGGGCTCCGGCTGTGCCCGCACGGCTGCTGCCGAGGCCCCGAGGCCTGGCCACCGGGACACTCTGCAGCCCCGCACTGGAAAGCCCCATTACTTGGATTTAGAAATCCTAGTTAGTGGGATTTAACCCATTCAAGAGTGCCACCGGCACAGCCGCGGAGCGCAGACAGGCCGCGAGCCGCCGGCAGGGTGGCAGCGCTTCCCGGCCCTGGTGGGTGGGCACGAGTGCGGCGTGCCCGGGAGCCAGCGTGAAAGCGCGGGGAGCGAGCGCGGGGCTGCCGGCCTGCGGGGCTGTGAGGGGCTCTCGTAGCCGGCGTCCCCCGCGCTGCCGCTCGCCCAGGAGCGCTCCTGGCCAAAGCCCTCGGGCCCGGCCATGTTGGCACTGGAGCGCGTGCGAGTGGAGGAGCTCTGTGCCCCAAGGCCTGTGGGTGGGAGAGATCCCCCCCACCCCCGGCCCCCGCGAGCTGCTCTAAGGAAACACCACTCTGGCGCTGCGTGAGCTCTGCCTCCTCTCCGTCTTTATTGCCCAGGGGCCTCCTCGTGCAGGTGGCCGGGCGCGATGATGGCACCGGCCCGAGACGGAGGAGCACGGTGCGGGCAGGCTGGGCGGAGGGACGGTGCCGTGGCCTGGTGTCGGTGCCCAGCCCGAGATGCCACCCGTTCAGGCCTTGTCGCCGGTTGGTGCTTCGAGCCTGCCCGTGCCAGGCGCGCCTGCGTCTGCAGTGTTCTCCTCCTGCGTGGTGGCACTGAAATGGAAGCCGGGGTTGTGTGCAGTAGCTCTCTGAAGGGCACACTGGCCAGCCCCAAGGGAAAGGGAGCAGGAGAATACGCCCTTAAGCTGCCCCCAGAGGCCCCAAAGCAAGCCCGCCCTTGAAAGGGGCGCAGCGTAGCCTGAGCAAGGTGTCTTCTGCTTTTGTGGTGGCGATTACCTGTCACTGGAAGAGCTTCTGCTGAACTCTCCCATGCCCGGTGTAGGAGGCAGGGATGGGAGAAGGCCGCCATACGGATTGTCGTCTTCATTGCCCCAGATGTTGCAGAGCTCTAGGCTTGCTGCGCTCGGAGAAGCACACCTGGAGCAGGTACACTGCAGGCTGCTGTGAAGCTGGAAATAACACATTAGCAGATGAGCTTTGTGTTGGTGCGAGTTTGAAGAGGGGAAGGTTTGAAGGGACTTGCTCGGATGGAGCTTTTTGTCCTGGAGGCAGGACAGAACTCACCTCTCCGCAGTGGCAGCGGTAGTGGCAAGCGGATGCCTCGGCATCGTCCTCTGGAGACCTAGGAATCGTACCGAGAGGTATGGTAAAGGATTTTTAGTTGTCCTTTTGAAAGGAAGCGCGCTCCCTAGGAGGGAACTTGTGCTCTGTTCCATTTGCCAGGGAAAGGGTTAAAATGCCGGCCTGGGAGCTTTCTGGGAAGCCTTGAGAGTACCTGTGGGCTTCAGGTAAGCACTTTGTGCAGCTGTGTAATGGCTGCCTTGCAGGTGTGCTGTTCTTGTTGCCATGCCCACATTGGAAGCTGCTGTGCAAGGTGTATCACTTTGCAAGGGGTGTGAATTTCAAACATTACCTTTCTTTCCTGGTCTTGAGTCGGTAGTAGAGCCAAACGCAGAACGCAAAGAACAACGTCAAGATGACGAGCGTCAAAGTGTTGGCGACGATGACGACAACAGTTCTGCGTTTTGGAGGGCTGGGGTCAGCCTCTGCAGAACCCTTGGGGGAGAGTACTGCAAAACAGTGGCCAGAGATCAGCGTTTAATATAAACGTGCATGCTGTGGTAGGTGAAAGGTAGGAAGGGGAGGGCTGAAGCGTGAAGAGCCCAAGCGCAGCGGCACACGCATCACAGCCGTGGGGACGTGGCATCCCAGCACGTGCGGGATGCCATGTGGTATCCTAGTTTGGTGCCGTGCATTGAGAAAACGCCCCATTCTTCTCTTCTCCCCCCTGCTCCTTTTGGTGCGTTTTGCTCCTCCTCTCTCCCTCCTTCCTGCGCTGGGAGAAAGGGAAGCAGGAGCCTGCTGTCACGAGCGAGACCCACTCTTGTGCTGGGCCGAGGCTCGGCAGATGCTTGTGTGTGCCCAGGGCGGGCAGCGCAGGAGGGCGGCGCAGAAGGCTGTGGAAAGCCGCGTCTCTGCAGAAGAGCTCCTCCTCAAGTGTTCTCAGCTTTGGAAGGGAGCCCCCTATTCTGCCTGTGCCCCCAGGTGCTGGTAGGGGCCCGTGGGAGCGCTGCCTTGCCCCTGGAGATTCACCCTTAGACAATGTTAGTGGGGGAGAGGAGGTCTTGCGTCGGAGTACGTACCTTCAGACAGCACCGAAGCCTCTCTTTCCCCAGGTATGGGGACCCCGTGTACAAGAAGAGTACACAGGAGAAGGCACACCAAGGCAGAGCAGCCAGCCATGTCTGCTGGTACTCCCAAAGCTGTGTGCGCAAATGAGGCCTGCCCGGCAACGGGGCCCTGGGTTGCCCTGGCGGTGCTGTGACATCGCCGGCGGGCGTGCAGACCTTGTGAAGGTGTCAGGAGCTCCTCACAATGGGCCGCTGAGCGTGCGCGCGGCCTGCCAGCTCCTTCCCAGTCACCCTGCACAGGCGTGACCTCAGTGCCACCGGCTGTTTGTTGTAGGCCGTGCTTCTCCTGAGCGCCGTTTGGCGGGGAGGCGGTCTTTCACGGAGCCGGGCAGGCTGTGCAGACGAGCCTCTGCAGGGCCTGACGAAAGCTAGGGAGGATGCGCAGGAGCAGGCTGGGAGACTGTCTGGCTCCGTGCATTTCCCCACAGTAAAACAGTAGCCACAGGAAAACACTAGGCACGTTAAGGGAGTGTTTAAATGGGTACGTCTGCTTTAGACCCCACGACAGGCAGGGGCTTTCCTTTCCCCGAAGAAAGGAAGGCGGCTGTGACCCCCCCCCCCACCCCTTGCTCTCGGGCTGACACACTGCCCCGGCAAGGCAGCAAAAGCCACATTCCAAAATTCATTTTCGGGGTGCCGTGCTCCCTGGTATTGCTACCTTAGTATAATCCTTGCACTCCAGTTGGAAATAGCGTGTGGGCTGTGGCCCCATAATGCTGATATACAAGCCATGGAAGCAGTTACCCAGCGAGGGCAGTTGACCTGGAAAAAACAATAGTGAATCTGTAACCACAGAAGTGATAGAAAACACACCCATCGATGCCTTAACGCTTTTAAATGAAGACATACACAATATTGGCCAAACTACTGTACAGAATCATTTCACACTTGACTGTTTGCTAGCCTCTCAAGGAGCAGTGTGTGCCTTAACTAATGACAGTTGCTGTTTTTATGTTAACCATTTCCATCAGATTACTACTGATGTATATCAGATAGCCAACCGCACTAAAGTTTTGCATATCGTTGGGGAGGACCTCCAGTGACCCCTGAGTGCTGAGCAAACCTAGTCAGCAAAGGAGAAGTGACACTGCAGACTCGCCCTGTAAGCCTCTGGGTAGCGTGGAACTGGGTTGTCTGTTGACCACCCTGTTGGTATCCATCCTGTTACCGGCTGAGGCCATCGGTTCTGTTGTGTAACCGTGGTCTGGCACTGTTTGATTGGATGAAAAACCCTAAGCCTCTGAAGGACAGAAGAAAGCCACATACCTCTGTGTGGACTCAGTCTCACCCTCACTTGGCCTGCACACCCAGCAACCCACCCATCAGCAGGGACACCCCGATGGCAACTGCCAGGGAGAACCTGAATCATCCCAGCATAGCTTGAGCACGCTGAGAACAATCTGGGGAAAACCGTACTGGAGAGGTGGTCCATAAGGACAAGGAAAGGCTGAGAACGGTCACTGTACCGTGCATCTGTGGCTTAACCACAGAGCTCTGATATGTGCATTCTGTTTTCAGTTCTTTACTTTTTAGCTTTGTTAGACTTGTAGATGGTCTGGTGTAAGTTGTTCAGTGTTGTCCAGTGTCCGTCGTATGTGTGTAACTGCTTAGCTCTAGTAAATTCTTACACTTGACAAATGATGATCTCTTGAGTTCAGTGCAACTAACCCGAATCTGAAAGAATCTCCGACGCCCCTCTATTGGCGCGTCACAGTCAACAAAACCACCTTGGATAAAACAGTGAGTAGGCTACACCCTGCTTACGGAATATAGTCCTTGTCTCAAACAGGCCCGCAAGTTTCACTGTTAAAGTGAAACAGGTTTGTTGCCTGGGTTCAGCAACAGTTCAGCATCCTGGGCAGGGCACTCCCCTTCCTCACTACTCCCATCCCTGCCTCTATACCCCCACCCCAAATCCACCAAAGACACTCTCCAAGCACTTCAAATGCAACTCTGACACTTCTCTTCAGTGGCAGAATTATTTCAGCCTCAGCCTCCAAACCCCTTCAGTAATACTTCTCAAACACCACTCAGCTTAGGAATCCCCATCCCTAATGATGAAGACCCCCACCCCCACCAGCCCAAAAAGTACTGACAGCAAAGCCATTCAAAATCCTGCAAGGCACATTCAAACACGAGAGCATCCCACTGTTATCTCGGCAGTCACTTGCCTTCTGGGCCATTTTACACTGTACTTGTCTTCCTTTATCACCTCCGGTTTCAAATTCACACATACACAGTCACAAAATAAAGACTGGCCATTCAGAATGTAAGGAGGCAAGACTACAGGCTACTTCATCTCAGCATTAAGCTCAAATATCACAAGAAACAGCTAAGCCAAGAGATGCTGTTCTGAGAAACTTCCCCACATAAACAGATGCTTTGCTTCAGACTGACCTAGCCAGGTGGCAAACTCACTAATTCAGACACACATACAAGTTCTGCCAATTGCTGTAATGTTAAGAAACAAACGGATACATGCATATCCGCTTGGGCCCTAATGGGTGCACTTTTGTGTCTGTAACTAGAGACCCTGGATAAATAGGGAAAAAAAGAAAGCATGTATTACGACCACGAGTTTCACTTCACACCAGCAAAAGCTGAAGGAGGCTTCAGAACTTCACACACCACCCCCAGGTGCCCTCCATGTCGGCAGGCTTCCCAATTACAGCCCACATTCCCAGCCCAGGCACTCACCTGAGCACTGTCCCCCAAGGCTGAAGGCAGTTGCTGGCTGTGTTGTTTGTTGCTCCTAGGGTGGCAGCAGCGGTGGCAGCGGCAGCAGGCGCTGCTCCAAAGGTCAACCCCGCGGGCGCTGTTTGCGGGGCCGCACTGCTTACGGTGCTGATACTGAAGCTGGGTGTTGCTGCCTGGGTTGCACTACCACTGGAAAAAGTAAACCCTCCAGTTGTCCCAGACTCAGTGGTAGTGGCGGTGGTACCAGCAGAGCCAAAAACAAAGCCAGAGGGGGCTGCTGCTTGCCTTGAGGGCGCACTAGCCGGTACAGAGCCGCCGAACCCAAAGCCTCCTGTGATACCTGCAGCTTGAGTTGTGCTACTGCCTCCCAAGTGTAATTTGGGTGCCTTTCCCCTAGGGAAAAAAAAAAAAAAAAAAAGTAAGGTAATCTGAGACATATATCCAGTGAACTACTAAGAATCAGCTTTCTTACAAAGTATTTACTGACAGCAGAGAACATCTTAATTTCAGAGATGTGCACTTCAGGTTCCTACTTCAAGCTAACCGCAGCCCAGTTTTGACACAGATCGCACTACAATTCCTGTCATACAGACTCCACCAAGTCCACTTTTACTGACTCCTCCTTAATTACCTCCTCCCACCAAGGTATTTACATCACCATGAATGTTTCAGAATAAGTTTCTTCTCTCAGACCTTACACATCCTTGTCACCTCCTCTGCTTCAAACTAACACAAGACTTTCTTCCAGCTGCCTTCCCACTGCTAGCCTCCATCCAACTCCCTTTCCACCGTTCTCGGGTGGAAAAGTTATTTTAAATTTAACAAACAAAAACAGTACGATGATGACAAAAGGCCTTCCTGAGCAGCAGCTGCATATTTGGAAGAAAGAAGGAAAGAACATAAGCTAAGAAGGAAAGAGTGTATTTTTTGAAAAAGTGAAGCCATTCTTTCGTATGATTTTCCACCAGTATAACTGCCCCAGGGACCCTCAGAAATGGCACTATTCTGTAAAGTAAAACTGAAAAGCAAAAATGCCAATAACCTCAATTACTTACCAGCTCCAGTCTCTCCCCTTTCCCAGCCACAAGGCAGATGACAAAGTAAAACTACAGCTCACACCTGCCTAACACCTCTTTTCCATTGCTATCAATAAGATGCTGGTTCTTGGTAACCTTCATTCTACCTTACTAACATGACCTGAGGAGCACTGCTCGGGCAAAAGCTGAGCAAGCAGGATTTCCCTGGGCTGTTTCATCACATTTTTCCACTTCAGAAGTGGGACTATCTGGAAAGACAAATGATTCTACCAATTCCCATTCCAGGGTTTACAGTGTCTTAAAAGGACTGAAGTCCTGCTTGGGAAAGGACAGATTCTGAGCACCCCAAGTTTTAATCACAACAGAACAGGCGCACCATGCAAAAGCTCAAATTCTCCTTTTTCTTAACCAGCATGGACTCATGTCTCCAAAGCAGCAGCATAAACATACAACTTTCAGCAGTGGAATAAGTCACAGGATTGACTGGTCTTGATAGC
This sequence comes from Dromaius novaehollandiae, assembly GCF_036370855.1. Classification (NCBI taxonomy): domain Eukaryota; kingdom Metazoa; phylum Chordata; class Aves; order Casuariiformes; family Dromaiidae; genus Dromaius; species Dromaius novaehollandiae. The sequence continues at coordinate 142,379 of NW_026991472.1, read as the reverse complement.
CCGTGGAAAAGTGAATGGAGAGAAAGAACAGGCCCCAGTAAACACCTACGGATGTGCTGCACTGCAGCACAGGTTCACCCCGCAACAGCAGCGGCCTCGCTCTGTTCTGAGGTACTTTCCCAGGCGCCTCCAAAGCAGCAGGCCGCTCGGCAGCGCCGCCACCTCCCCCCCCGCCCCCCCGCGGCGGCGGGCGCTGGGCCGCGGGACTCACCCCAGCGAGAACACGGCCCCGGCCGGCGCCGCCGTGGCGGCGGGCTGCGTGCCGAAGCTGAAGCCGGCGGGCTGCGCGGTGCTGGCCGGCGTGCTGAGGGAGAAGAGCCCGGCCGGCTGGCTGCTGGCGGGCGTCTGCGCCGCCGTGCCGAAGCTGAAGCCTCCCGAGGCGGCGGAGGTGGAGAAGGAGAAGCCCGTCGCGGCCGTGGTGGCGGCGGCCGTCTTCGGCACGCCGAAGGTGAAGCCGCCTCCCGCCGCGCCCGACCCGAAGCTGAACTGGTTCATGGCTGCCGGCGGCCTGCGAGAGAAGGGGCGCGCCGCCGTCAGCCCTCGGGGGCGGGGGGGCGCCCCACGGCCCCGGCCCGCGGCTGAAGCGACGTGCGGGGGCGCGGCTCGCCGCCCACCGGGGCTGCGGCACCGGCCGAGGGCAGGGCAGGGCAGGGCAGGGTGACGGGGGCGGCGGCCCCGAGCACCTACCGGACCGACGGCGACGGCGACAGCCCCTCCCCGCCGCCAGCTCCCGCTCCCTGCACGGCGCGCGCGCCCGCTGAGGACGCTTTTTACGTTGCTTCCGGCCGGTAGACAGTGACGCAACTGCTCTGCGCCCGCCCCTCGCCCCGCCGCCCAGGCGCCGGCCGGGCTCTCACCGCTCCGAAAAACTATTGGCTCTCCCTGCCGCCGCTCATCGGACACCACGCCGCATTGGCTCACGGGGCGAGGCGGAGCGGCGGGCTCCTCGTTACTGTGGCAACGGAGGACGCGGCCGGTGCCGGGTGACGGTTGCAGGCGGCGGTTGCAGGCGGCGGTACGGCCGGGGCCGGGGCCGGGGCCGGGGCCGGGGCGCCCTGGCGCCCGCTGAGGCGGCTGCTCGCTGCGTGGCGTGGCGTGGCGTGGCGTGGCGTGGGCCGGGCGGCCGCGGGAGGCCGGGGCCTGGGGCGGGGTCTCCGGGGCGGTGTGCGGCTGGAAGCGGCCGGGGCACCGCGGGCTTCTGTCGACGCAGAGCGGTGCAGGCCGTGGCGCTTCCAGAACGTTCCGTGGAGGCGGGAGGCTGCACCGGGCACATGCTGCTGCGGGACCGCTGCTGCAGGGGAGGTGTTCGACCCGGAGCTGCTGGCAGCTCCCTGCGGTGGCCGGGGAGAGCTGTCCTTCCCTCGCCCCTCCTCCCTTTCTCTCCCGCCCCCGGCTTCCCCCTCTAGGCCCGTCGTTGGGTTTTGTGTTTTGCAGCAGGTTATTTGGTGGTTTCAGCGCTCTGTATGACGGGGATGGTTAAATTGCCCACTCTCAGAGTTGTCTGGTCGGGATGAGTGAAGCTGTGCTTTAAAGACGTTAAGATGCTACATGAATGGGACTATATGGTTATATGTAAATTCACTGAGTTAATTGCTAAGTCCAATCTCCGTTCCTGGATAGCGAGAACCTGGGCTAAAGGAGGAAGACAATGCTAGATAATACAGTACTACTGGTTACAAAGCAAAGCTGTTTTCCATGGGGGCAGCTTAGATCTCTCTGCACCTCACTTCCCTGTGCTTTAGGTTGTTGGAGGGCGTACCGACTTGCCTGGGGCACTGTGCAAAGGCCCAAGACAGCTTGGACCTAGAGCTGGGCCTCTCCTAAGCCTCCCTGGAACAAGGAGGCCAGAGAACCTGGCGTGGAGACCCCTGCCTGGCTCCTCAGGGAGACAAATATAGTCCAGAATGCCAAATCGAAACCTGCAACAAGAAATTCTGCTGCCCTCAACCTGGCCACAGGAGCAGAAAATCCATGTTTGGATGGAGCTGTGCCAGAGCTAATAAGCACTGTTAGACTTGAGCAGGCTCCACAACAAGTGCTTGTGGAGCAAAAGAGTCAATAACTTGGTTACGGACAGGGGAACATTGATTATATTCCACTGTACACGTTGGCATCTCATGTAAGTTTTTGGGCAAAGTTTATCCTTCTAGAGCACAGCAGGAAAATTGTTTGCATTTGAGGAAGGACAGTATAGAAAAGGTGGTGTTCTTTCTTCATCTGTCACTTGTTTTTTCTGCGCAGGTAAGCTATGGATATGGATATAGATAGTATTTCCTCAGTCTCTTCTCTGCAGTCCCTTGCCAAGCTACTCAGTGATGCTCAAGAAGAAGACGACGACGACGGGGTGAGTCTTCCACAAGAAATGACGCTTCTTCTACATGTTGTACCACAGTCTCACCTTGTTAACTAAGAAGCAAATTTGGCTTTTCCCAGGGTGAGTAAAGAAAGCCTTATGCAGCTTTGGACTGACTGAAACAGCTAGAAGGTATTTGTAGGGTAAGAAGCTCCTGAGGGAGAAAGTAAGGAAGATGCCCCAGGAATAGGAGGCGAGATTGTGAGCATGGAATGGGAGGAAGATTTATTTTCTCAGCCTAAAGGAAATGAGAACATGCAGTTGAAAGAGTGTTAGATACTTCAGACTTCCCCCTACTTTTCCCTGAAGTCTGCCAGAGATGAAGGCAATTACAACTAGATACAAAGGACTTCATATGAAGGAAAAAGTTGCTGCTTAACTTCTGAGTAGAGACTAAAATATCCAGAGGCAACTGAGTGTGCTAATTCTGCATGTCAGACACTGAAGAACTGTAGAGATAATTGATCACTGAAGTACAATATTATCCCTTATCCCTTCTTCTTTACGTCATTTCTTTTACAGACGCTTACTGTAGAAACAGTTGTCAGACAGGAAAGAATAGAAGAGCTGAAAGGCTCGGTATCACATTGCAAGTCCCTGGATACCTCATTTTAATTTCTGGCAATGGTTTCCTTCAGGTTTGAGTAGATCCAGAAAGTTTTGTTTACCTAACACATACACATGCTTGTTCTCCAGCGGCTTAGCAAAAAACTAAATATTGAAACTCTTCAGATATTGTTCCAAAAATTCTATTCAGTTATTACTTCTATACAACACCTAACTAAAAAAAAAAAAAAAAAAAAAAAAAAGAAAAAGTTTAAGTAGAACTGATTCAGTTGTTTTAAAGTACTGGGTTTTGTGCAGAGAAACATCAAATCAACCCCGAGGGCACAGCTATACTAGGATCATTTTGACACTATTTCTACAGCAGCATTTTCTTCCCCAAAGTAAACTATACAAGAGAGAAAACGTTGCACACAGGTCTCCCCAATAGACGTGGCCAGCAGGGCTGAATTAATCAAGGCAGGAAGACTGCAACGTCCAATGTCACTAGCCCAGAAAAAGCCCTCAGAAGAAAGGCCAAAAGTTGAATAAAACGGAGCTTTGAACGATAGGCAGGCTCTTTCAGATTCGATGCCGACAAACAATAATCAAAACCCAGTCTGCAAATTGTTTCACGACATCACCTTGACAGCTAAACATCTGTCCAAAGGGTCATTCAAATGACAGAAACTCCCATGCGAGTTTCAGGAAAACATCCTCTTGCTGTAAGAGAACTGTTCAGTCTAATCTCAATGTCCTGATTTCCAAACATCTCATTCCTGAGTTTAAATATTAAATATTTCATTTAATTGAAAATAGTTGCTCATTCTAACATACCAAGAGTGTGAGGACATTTTTAAGGCAATGTTTTTTTCAATTCTGTATTGTGAATTCTTTGCCACCAGGCGGAAGTGCAGCAACACAGCTCATCACAGGTCGGATTTTTCTTTCCCCAAGACATCCAGTTTCAGAGCACCTTCAAAACTGTTACTAAATATTTAGTGTCAGGTGTATTTCTTTATTTGTCCACTTTTCAGTTTGTCTCAGTTCAGGTTTCGCAACCTTGCCTTCTAAATCCTATCCATCTAACCATGCAAGTGCATCTAGAGACTGATACTTGAGTATGTAAGACTCTACTACTATGGCTTTCTATGAAGATTTCCTCTGTGCAAGGAAATGATTGCTGCCATATGCCTATCCGATGATGCCAAAATCTCTTGTCGTAATTCACCATTTCCAGTGTTGGCTTCCAGCCTCATCGGCTTTCTTAGTAATAAGGTGTGTACATAGTCGTAGTTTAAGAGAGAAGAATCAGGTGGGTCTGTGCGCGTCTAGATGAAAAAGTACGTATGTATGTATGCAGCTATACTGCCATCTGGCAGTATTTGGGAATGATGACACACAGGCAACTGTGGGACTCAGGATGGCGCGGCCCATGGAAGAGGGGTTTGCGCTGGGGTGCTCCCCAAGAGTTAAGGAACCCCGGTGCACCACGGCCGGAGTCACCACACTGTGGGGTTGCTGTAGCCCTCCAGCGACCCCTGAGTGCTGAGCAAACCTAGTCAGCAAAGGAGAAGTGACACTGCAGACTCGCCCTGTAAGCCTCTGGGTAGCGTGGAACTGGGTTATCTGTTGAGTACGCATACTGTTGGGTGTTGAACATGCGTACTGTTATCTGTTGCCCAGCCTCTTGACCACACTGTTATTGGCTGAGGCCGTCGGTTCTGCTGTGTAACTGTGGTCTGGCACTGTTCGAATGGGCAAGGAACTAAGCCCGGGAAGGATAAAAGAGAGTAAGCTACCTACCTCTGTGTGGACTCAGACTCGCCCTCAGTTGGCCTGCAGACCAGACAACCCACCGATCAGCGGGGACGCCACTGATGGCGACCGCCAGGGAGAACCTGAATCATCCCGGCACAGCCCGAGCGTGGTGAGAAGAGTCTGGGGAAAACTGTACCGGAGGGGTGGCCCGTAAGTACAAGGAAAGGGTGAGAATGGTCACTGTACCGCGCATCCGAGAAAAGTCACTGTACTGAGCATCCGTGGCTTAACCAGGGAGCTCTAATATGTGTATTCTATTTTCAGTTCTATTGTATTTCTAGCTTTACTATTCAGCTTTGTTATACTTGTAGATGGTTTGGTGTTAATTGTTTAGTGTTGTCATATGTAACTTCTTATACCTGCCAAATGATGATCTCTGAAGTTCAGCGCGCTAACCCAGGAATCTGACAGAATCTCAGCTGCTCCCCTGTTGGCACATCACAGTTGTGCAGGAGCTGGTAGGCTTCGAGTCTGGATTTGCTGGGAGCTGAATCAGGTCACAGCTGTGCGGGAAAGGGGCTTTGCAGCAGTTGCCACCACTTGCGCCTGTCAGGGTGCGCGGAGCAGCAGAGGAGGGCAGCAGGCTGCCCGAGCACCGCTGGGGCGCAGGCAGTGGCTGTGGCGGGGAGGGGGCTTTGCTGCACGGGGCAGCGGGACAGAGCGCCCGCCGCCTCCAGCCCCGGCGCCGCAGCCGGGCTCCGGCTGTGCCCGCACGGCTGCTGCCGAGGCCCCGAGGCCTGGCCACCGGGACACTCTGCAGCCCCGCACTGGAAAGCCCCATTACTTGGATTTAGAAATCCTAGTTAGTGGGATTTAACCCATTCAAGAGTGCCACCGGCACAGCCGCGGAGCGCAGACAGGCCGCGAGCCGCCGGCAGGGTGGCAGCGCTTCCCGGCCCTGGTGGGTGGGCACGAGTGCGGCGTGCCCGGGAGCCAGCGTGAAAGCGCGGGGAGCGAGCGCGGGGCTGCCGGCCTGCGGGGCTGTGAGGGGCTCTCGTAGCCGGCGTCCCCCGCGCTGCCGCTCGCCCAGGAGCGCTCCTGGCCAAAGCCCTCGGGCCCGGCCATGTTGGCACTGGAGCGCGTGCGAGTGGAGGAGCTCTGTGCCCCAAGGCCTGTGGGTGGGAGAGATCCCCCCCACCCCCGGCCCCCGCGAGCTGCTCTAAGGAAACACCACTCTGGCGCTGCGTGAGCTCTGCCTCCTCTCCGTCTTTATTGCCCAGGGGCCTCCTCGTGCAGGTGGCCGGGCGCGATGATGGCACCGGCCCGAGACGGAGGAGCACGGTGCGGGCAGGCTGGGCGGAGGGACGGTGCCGTGGCCTGGTGTCGGTGCCCAGCCCGAGATGCCACCCGTTCAGGCCTTGTCGCCGGTTGGTGCTTCGAGCCTGCCCGTGCCAGGCGCGCCTGCGCCTGCAGTGTTCTCCTCCTGCGTGGTGGCACTGAAATGGAAGCCGGGGTTGTGTGCAGTAGCTCTCTGAAGGGCACACTGGCCAGCCCCAAGGGAAAGGGAGCAGGAGAATACGCCCTTAAGCTGCCCCCAGAGGCCCCAAAGCAAGCCCGCCCTTGAAAGGGGCGCAGCATAGCCTGAGCAAGGTGTCTTCTGCTTTTGTGGTGGCGATTACCTGTCACTGGAAGAGCTTCTGCTGAACTCTCCCATGCCCGGTGTAGGAGGCAGGGATGGGAGAAGGCCGCCATACGGATTGTCGTCTTCATTGCCCCAGATGTTGCAGAGCTCTAGGCTTGCTGCGCTCGGAGAAGCACACCTGGAGCAGGTACACTGCAGGCTGCTGTGAAGCTGGAAATAACACATTAGCAGATGAGCTTTGTGTTGGTGCGAGTTTGAAGAGGGGAAGGTTTGAAGGGACTTGCTCGGATGGAGCTTTTTGTCCTGGAGGCAGGACAGAACTCACCTCTCCGCAGTGGCAGCGGTAGTGGCAAGCGGATGCCTCGGCATCGTCCTCTGGAGACCTAGGAATCGTACCGAGAGGTATGGTAAAGGATTTTTAGTTGTCCTTTTGAAAGGAAGCGCGCTCCCTAGGAGGGAACTTGTGCTCTGTTCCATTTGCCAGGGAAAGGGTTAAAATGCCGGCCTGGGAGCTTTCTGGGAAGCCTTGAGAGTACCTGTGGGCTTCAGGTAAGCACTTTGTGCAGCTGTGTAATGGCTGCCTTGCAGGTGTGCTGTTCTTGTTGCCATGCCCACATTGGGAGCTGCTGTGCAAGGTGTATCACTTTGCAAGGGGTGTGAATTTCAAACATTACCTTTCTTTCCTGGTCTTGAGTCGGTAGTAGAGCCAAACGCAGAACGCAAAGAACAACGTCAAGATGACGAGCGTCAAAGTGTTGGCGACGATGACGACAACAGTTCTGCGTTTTGGAGGGCTGGGGTCAGCCTCTGCAGAACCCTTGGGGGAGAGTACTGCAAAACAGTGGCCAGAGATCAGCGTTTAATATAAACGTGCATGCTGTGGTAGGTGAAAGGTAGGAAGGGGAGGGCTGAAGCGTGAAGAGCCCAAGCGCAGCGGCACACGCATCACAGCCGTGGGGACGTGGCATCCCAGCACGTGCGGGATGCCATGTGGTATCCTAGTTTGGTGCCGTGCATTGAGAAAACGCCCCATTCTTCTCTTCTCCCCCCTGCTCCTTTTGGTGCGTTTTGCTCCTCCTCTCTCCCTCCTTCCTGCGCTGGGAGAAAGGGAAGCAGGAGCCTGCTGTCACGAGCGAGACCCACTTCTGTGCTGGGCCGAGGCTCGGCAGATGCTTGTGTGTGCCCAGGGTGGGCAGCGCAGGAGGGCGGCGCAGAAGGCTGTGGAAAGCCGCGTCTCTGCAGAAGAGCTCCTCCTCAAGTGTTCTCAGCTTTGGAAGGGAGCCCCCTATTCTGCCTGTGCCCCCAGGTGCTGGTAGGGGCCCGTGGGAGCGCTGCCTTGCCCCTGGAGATTCACCCTTAGACAATGTTAGTGGGGGAGAGGAGGTCTTGCGTTGGAGTACGTACCTTCAGACAGCACCGAAGCCTCTCTTTCCCCAGGTATGGGGACCCCGTGTACAAGGAGAGTACACAGGAGAAGGCACACCAAGGCAGAGCAGCCAGCCATGTCTGCTGGTACTCCCAAAGCTGTGTGCGCAAATGAGGCCTGCCCGGCAACGGGGCCCTGGGTTGCCCTGGCGGTGCTGTGACATCGCCGGCGGGCGTGCAGACCTTGTGAAGGTGTCAGGAGCTCCTCACAATGGGCCGCTGAGCGTGCGCGCGGCCTGCCAGCTCCTTCCCAGTCACCCTGCACAGGCGTGACCTCAGTGCCACCGGCTGTTTGTTGTAGGCCGTGCTTCTCCTGAGCGCCGTTTGGCGGGGAGGCGGTCTTTCACGGAGCCGGGCAGGCTGTGCAGACGAGCCTCTGCAGGGCCTGACGAAAGCTAGGGAGGATGCGCAGGAGCAGGCTGGGAGACTGTCTGGCTCCGTGCATTTCCCCACAGTAAAACAGTAGCCACAGGAAAACACTAGGCACGTTAAGGGAGTGTTTAAATGGGTACGTCTGCTTTAGACCCCACGACAGGCAGGGGCTTTCCTTTCCCCGAAGAAAGGAAGGCGGCTGTGACCCCCCCCCCCCCCCACCCCTTGCTCTCGGGCTGACACACTGCCCCGGCAAGGCAGCAAAAGCCACATTCCAAAATTCATTTTCGGGGTGCCGTGCTCCCTGGTATTGCTACCTTAGTATAATCCTTGCACTCCAGTTGGAAATAGCGTGTGGGCTGTGGCCCCATAATGCTGATATACAAGCCATGGAAGCAGTTACCCAGCGAGGGCAGTTGACCTGGAAAAAACAATAGTGAATCTGTAACCACAGAAGTGATAGAAAACACACCCATCGATGCCTTAACGCTTTTAAATGAAGACATACACAATATTGGCCAAACTACTGTACAGAATCATTTCACACTTGACTGTTTGCTAGCCTCTCAAGGAGCAGTGTGTGCCTTAACTAATGACAGTTGCTGTTTTTATGTTAACCATTTCCATCAGATTACTACTGATGTATATCAGATAGCCAACCGCACTAAAGTTTTGCATATCGTTGGGGAGGACCTCCAGTGACCCCTGAGTGCTGAGCAAACCTAGTCAGCAAAGGAGAAGTGACACTGCAGACTCGCCCTGTAAGCCTCTGGGTAGCGTGGAACTGGGTTGTCTGTTGACCACCCTGTTGGTATCCATCCTGTTACCGGCTGAGGCCATCGCTTCTGTTGTGTAACCGTGGTCTGGCACTGTTTGATTGGATGAAAAACCCTAAGCCTCTGAAGGACAGAAGAAAGCCACATACCTCTGTGTGGACTCAGTCTCACCCTCACTTGGCCTGCACACCCAGCAACCCACCCATCAGCAGGGACACCCCGATGGCAACTGCCAGGGAGAACCTGAATCATCCCAGCATAGCTTGAGCACGCTGAGAACAATCTGGGGAAAACCGTACTGGAGAGGTGGTCCATAAGGACAAGGAAAGGCTGAGAACGGTCACTGTACCGTGCATCTGTGGCTTAACCACAGAGCTCTGATATGTGCATTCTGTTTTCAGTTCTTTACTTTTTAGCTTTGTTAGACTTGTAGATGGTCTGGTGTAAGTTGTTCAGTGTTGTCCAGTGTCCGTCGTATGTGTGTAACTGCTTAGCTCTAGTAAATTCTTACACTTGACAAATGATGATCTCTTGAGTTCAGTGCAACTAACCCGAATCTGAAAGAATCTCCGACGCCCCTCTATTGGCGCGTCACAGTCAACAAAACCACCTTGGATAAAACAGTGAGTAGGCTACACCCTGCTTACGGAATATAGTCCTTGTCTCAAACAGGCCCGCAAGTTTCACTGTTAAAGTGAAACAGGTTTGTTGCCTGGGTTCAGCAACAGTTCAGCATCCTGGGCAGGGCACTCCCCTTCCTCACCACTCCCATCCCTGCCTCTATACCCCCACCCCAAATCCACCAAAGACTCTCTCCAAGCACTTCAAATGCAACTCTGACACTTCTCTTCAGTGGCAGAATTATTTCAGCCTCAGCCTCCAAACCCCTTCAGTAATACTTCTCAAACACCACTCAGCTTAGGAATCCCCATCCCTAATGATGAAGACCCCCACCCCCACCAGCCCAAAAAGTACTGACAGCAAAGCCATTCAAAATCCTGCAAGGCACATTCAAACACGAGAGCATCCCACTGTTATCTCGGCAGTCACTTGCCTTCTGGGCCATTTTACACTGTACTTGTCTTCCTTTATCACCTCCGGTTTCAAATTCACACATACACAGTCACAAAATAAAGACTGGCCATTCAGAATGTAAGGAGGCAAGACTACAGGCTACTTCATCTCAGCATTAAGCTCAAATATCACAAGAAACAGCTAAGCCAAGAGATGCTGTTCTGAGAAACTTCCCCACATAAACAGATGCTTTGCTTCAGACTGACCTAGCCAGGTGGCAAACTCACTAATTCAGACACACATACAAGTTCTGCCAATTGCTGTAATGTTAAGAAACAAACGGATACATGCATATCTGCTTGGGCCCTAATGGGTGCACTTTTGTGTCTGTAACTAGAGACCCTGGATAAATAGGGAAAAAAAGAAAGCATGTATTACGACCACGAGTTTCACTTCACACCAGCAAAAGCTGAAGGAGGCTTCAGAACTTCACACACCACCCCCAGGTGCCCTCCATGTCGGCAGGCTTCCCAATTACAGCCCACATTCCCAGCCCAGGCACTCACCTGAGCACTGTCCCCCAAGGCTGAAGGCAGTTGCTGGCTGTGTTGTTTGTTGCTCCTAGGGTGGCAGCAGCGGTGGCAGCGGCAGCAGGCGCTGCTCCAAAGGTCAACCCCGCGGGCGCTGCTTGCGGGGCCGCACTGCTTACGGTGCTGATACTGAAGCTGGGTGTTGCTGCCTGGGTTGCACTACCACTGGAAAAAGTAAACCCTCCAGTTGTCCCAGACTCAGTGGTAGTGGCGGTGGTACCAGCAGAGCCAAAAACAAAGCCAGAGGGGGCTGCTGCTTGCCTTGAGGGCGCACTAGCCGGTACAGAGCCGCCGAACCCAAAGCCTCCTGTGATACCTGCAGCTTGAGTTGTGCTACTGCCTCCCAAGTGTAATTTGGGTGCCTTTCCCCTAGGGAAAAAAAAAAAAAAAAAAAAAAAGTAAGGTAATCTGAGACATATATCCAGTGAACTACTAAGAATCAGCTTTCTTACAAAGTATTTACTGACAGCAGAGAACATCTTAATTTCAGAGATGTGCACTTCAGGTTCCTACTTCAAGCTAACCGCAGCCCAGTTTTGACACAGATCGCACTACAATTCCTGTCATACAGACTCCACCAAGTCCACTTTTACTGACTCCTCCTTAATTACCTCCTCCCACCAAGGTATTTACATCACCATGAATGTTTCAGAATAAGTTTCTTCTCTCAGACCTTACACATCCTTGTCACCTCCTCTGCTTCAAACTAACACAAGACTTTCTTCCAGCTACCTTCCCACTGCTAGCCTCCATCCAACTCCCTTTCCACCGTTCTCGGGTGGAAAAGTTATTTTAAATTTAACAAACAAAAACAGTACGATGATGACAAAAGGCCTTCCTGAGCAGCAGCTGCATATTTGGAAGAAAGAAGGAAAGAACATAAGCTAAGAAGGAAAGAGTGTATTTTTTGAAAAAGTGAAGCCATTCTTTCGTATGATTTTCCACTAGTATAACTGCCCCAGGGACCCTCAGAAATGGCACTATTCTGTAAAGTAAAACTGAAAAGCAAAAATGCCAATAACCTCAATTACTTACCAGCTCCAGTCTCTCCCCTTTCCCAGCCACAAGGCAGATGACAAAGTAAAACTACAGCTCGCACCTGCCTAACACCTCTTTTCCATTGCTATCAATAAGATGCTGGTTCTTGGTAACCTTCATTCTACCTTACTAACATGACCTGAGGAGCACTGCTCGGGCAAAAGCAGAGCAAGCAGGATTTCCCTGGGCTGTTTCATCACATTTTTCCACTTCAGAAGTGGGACTATCTGGAAAGACAAATGATTCTACCAATTCCCATTCCAGGGTTTACAGTGTCTTAAAAGGACTGAAGTCCTGCTTGGGAAAGGACAGATTCTGAGCACCCCAAGTTTTAATCACAACAGAACAGGCGCACCATGCAAAAGCTCAAATTCTCCTTTTTCTTAACCAGCATGGACTCATGTCTCCAAAGCAGCAGCATAAACATACAACTTTCAGCAGTGGAATAAGTCACAGGATTGACTGGTCTTGATAGCCCGTGGAAAAGTGAATGGAGAGAAAGAACAGGCCCCAGTAAACACCTACGGATGTGCTGCACTGCAGCACAGGTTCACCCCGCAACAGCAGCGGCCTCGCTCTGTTCTGAGGTACTTTCCCAGGCGCCTCCAAAGCAGCAGGCCGCTCGGCAGCGCCGCCACCTCCCCCCCCGCCCCCCCGCGGCGGCGGGCGCTGGGCCGCGGGACTCACCCCAGCGAGAACACGGCCCCGGCCGGCGCCGCCGTGGCGGCGGGCTGCGTGCCGAAGCTGAAGCCGGCGGGCTGCGCGGTGCTGGCCGGCGTGCTGAGGGAGAAGAGCCCGGCCGGCTGGCTGCTGGCGGGCGTCTGCGCCGCCGTGCCGAAGCTGAAGCCTCCCGAGGCGGCGGAGGTGGAGAAGGAGAAGCCCGTCGCGGCCGTGGTGGCGGCGGCCGTCTTCGGCACGCCGAAGGTGAAGCCGCCTCCCGCCGCGCCCGACCCGAAGCTGAACTGGTTCATGGCTGCCGGCGGCCTGCGAGAGAAGGGGCGCGCCGCCGTCAGCCCTCGGGGGCGGGGGGGCGCCCCACGGCCCCGGCCCGCGGCTGAAGCGACGTGCGGGGGCGCGGCTCGCCGCCCACCGGGGCTGCGGCACCGGCCGAGGGCAGGGCAGGGCAGGGTGACGGGGGCGGCGGCCCCGAGCACCTACCGGACCGACGGCGACGGCGACAGCCCCTCCCCGCCGCCAGCTCCCGCTCCCTGCACGGCGCGCGCGCCCGCTGAGGACGCTTTTTACGTTGCTTCCGGCCGGTAGACAGTGACGCAACTGCTCTGCGCCCGCCCCTCGCCCCGCCGCCCAGGCGCCGGCCGGGCTCTCACCGCTCCGAAAAACTATTGGCTCTCCCTGCCGCCGCTCATCGGACACCACGCCGCATTGGCTCACGGGGCGAGGCGGAGCGGCGGGCTTCTCGTTACTGTGGCAACGGAGGACGCGGCCGGTGCCGGGTGACGGTTGCAGGCGGCGGTTGCAGGCGGCGGTACGGCCGGGGCCGGGGCCGGGGCCGGGGCCGGGGCCGGGGCCGGGGCGCCCTGGCGCCCGCTGAGGCGGCTGCTCGCTGCGTGGCGTGGCGTGGCGTGGCGTGGCGTGGGCCGGGCGGCCGCGGGAGGCCGGGGCCTGGGGCGGGGTCTCCGGGGCGGTGTGCGGCTGGAAGCGGCCGGGGCACCGCGGGCTTCTGTCGACGCAGAGCGGTGCAGGCCGTGGCGCTTCCAGAACGTTCCGTGGAGGCGGGAGGCTGCACCGGGCACATGCTGCTGCGGGACCGCTGCTGCAGGGGAGGTGTTCGACCCGGAGCTGCTGGCAGCTCCCTGCGGTGGCCGGGGAGAGCTGTCCTTCCCTCGCCCCTCCTCCCTTTCTCTCCCGCCCCCGGCTTCCCCCTCTAGGCCCGTCGTTGGGTTTTGTGTTTTGCAGCAGGTTATTTGGTGGTTTCAGCGCTCTGTATGACGGGGATGGTTAAATTGCCCACTCTCAGAGTTGTCTGGTCGGGATGAGTGAAGCTGTGCTTTAAAGACGTTAAGATGCTACATGAATGGGACTATATGGTTATATGTAAATTCACTGAGTTAATTGCTAAGTCCAATCTCCGTTCCTGGATAGCGAGAACCTGGGCTAAAGGAGGAAGACAATGCTAGATAATACAGTACTACTGGTTACAAAGCAAAGCTGTTTTCCATGGGGGCAGCTTAGATCTCTCTGCACCTCACTTCCCTGTGCTTTAGGTTGTTGGAGGGCGTACCGACTTGCCTGGGGCACTGTGCAAAGGCCCAAGACAGCTTGGACCTAGAGCTGGGCCTCTCCTAAGCCTCCCTGGAACAAGGAGGCCAGAGAACCTGGCGTGGAGACCCCTGCCTGGCTCCTCAGGGAGACAAATATAGTCCAGAATGCCAAATCGAAACCTGCAACAAGAAATTCTGCTGCCCTCAACCTGGCCACAGGAGCAGAAAATCCATGTTTGGATGGAGCTGTGCCAGAGCTAATAAGCACTGTTAGACTTGAGCAGGCTCCACAACAAGTGCTTGTGGAGCAAAAGAGTCAATAACTTGGTTACGGACAGGGGAACATTGATTATATTCCACTGTACACGTTGGCATCTCATGTAAGTTTTTGGGCAAAGTTTATCCTTCTAGAGCACAGCAGGAAAATTGTTTGCATTTGAGGAAGGACAGTATAGAAAAGGTGGTGTTCTTTCTTCATCTGTCACTTGTTTTTTCTGCGCAGGTAAGCTATGGATATGGATATAGATAGTATTTCCTCAGTCTCTTCTCTGCAGTCCCTTGCCAAGCTACTCAGTGATGCTCAAGAAGAAGACGACGACGACGGGGTGAGTCTTCCACAAGAAATGACGCTTCTTCTACATGTTGTACCACAGTCTCACCTTGTTAACTAAGAAGCAAATTTGGCTTTTCCCAGGGTGAGTAAAGAAAGCCTTATGCAGCTTTGGACTGACTGAAACAGCTAGAAGGTATTTGTAGGGTAAGAAGCTCCTGAGGGAGAAAGTAAGGAAGATGCCCCAGGAATAGGAGGCGAGATTGTGAGCATGGAATGGGAGGAAGATTTATTTTCTCAGCCTAAAGGAAATGAGAACATGCAGTTGAAAGAGTGTTAGATACTTCAGACTTCCCCCTACTTTTCCCTGAAGTCTGCCAGAGATGAAGGCAATTACAACTAGATACAAAGGACTTCATATGAAGGAAAAAGTTGCTGCTTAACTTCTGAGTAGAGACTAAAATATCCAGAGGCAACTGAGTGTGCTAATTCTGCATGTCAGACACTGAAGAACTGTAGAGATAATTGATCACTGAAGTACAATATTATCCCTTATCCCTTCTTCTTTACGTCATTTCTTTTACAGACGCTTACTGTAGAAACAGTTGTCAGACAGGAAAGAATAGAAGAGCTGAAAGGCTCGGTATCACATTGCAAGTCCCTGGATACCTCATTTTAATTTCTGGCAATGGTTTCCTTCAGGTTTGAGTAGATCCAGAAAGTTTTGTTTACCTAACACATACACATGCTTGTTCTCCAGCGGCTTAGCAAAAAACTAAATATTGAAACTCTTCAGATATTGTTCCAAAAATTCTATTCAGTTATTACTTCTATACAACACCTAACTAAAAAAAAAAAAAAAAAAAAAAAAGAAAAAGTTTAAGTAGAACTGATTCAGTTGTTTTAAAGTACTGGGTTTTGTGCAGAGAAACATCAAATCAACCCCGAGGGCACAGCTATACTAGGATCATTTTGACACTATTTCTACAGCAGCATTTTCTTCCCCAAAGTAAACTATACAAGAGAGAAAACGTTGCACACAGGTCTCCCCAATAGACGTGGCCAGCAGGGCTGAATTAATCAAGGCAGGAAGACTGCAACGTCCAATGTCACTAGCCCAGAAAAAGCCCTCAGAAGAAAGGCCAAAAGTTGAATAAAACGGAGCTTTGAACGATAGGCAGGCTCTTTCAGATTCGATGCCGACAAACAATAATCAAAACCCAGTCTGCAAATTGTTTCACGACATCACCTTGACAGCTAAACATCTGTCCAAAGGGTCATTCAAATGACAGAAACTCCCATGCGAGTTTCAGGAAAACATCCTCTTGCTGTAAGAGAACTGTTCAGTCTAATCTCAATGTCCTGATTTCCAAACATCTCATTCCTGAGTTTAAATATTAAATATTTCATTTAATTGAAAATAGTTGCTCATTCTAACATACCAAGAGTGTGAGGACATTTTTAAGGCAATGTTTTTTTCAATTCTGTATTGTGAATTCTTTGCCACCAGGCGGAAGTGCAGCAACACAGCTCATCACAGGTCGGATTTTTCTTTCCCCAAGACATCCAGTTTCAGAGCACCTTCAAAACTGTTACTAAATATTTAGTGTCAGGTGTATTTCTTTATTTGTCCACTTTTCAGTTTGTCTCAGTTCAGGTTTCGCAACCTTGCCTTCTAAATCCTATCCATCTAACCATGCAAGTGCATCTAGAGACTGATACTTGAGTATGTAAGACTCTACTACTATGGCTTTCTATGAAGATTTCCTCTGTGCAAGGAAATGATTGCTGCCATATGCCTATCCGATGATGCCAAAATCTCTTGTCGTAATTCACCATTTCCAGTGTTGGCTTCCAGCCTCATCGGCTTTCTTAGTAATAAGGTGTGTACATAGTCGTAGTTTAAGAGAGAAGAATCAGGTGGGTCTGTGCGCGTCTAGATGAAAAAGTACGTATGTATGTATGCAGCTATACTGCCATCTGGCAGTATTTGGGAATGATGACACACAGGCAACTGTGGGACTCAGGATGGCGCGGCCCATGGAAGAGGGGTTTGCGCTGGGGTGCTCCCCAAGAGTTAAGGAACCCCGGTGCACCACGGCCGGAGTCACCACACTGTGGGGTTGCTGTAGCCCTCCAGCGACCCCTGAGTGCTGAGCAAACCTAGTCAGCAAAGGAGAAGTGACACTGCAGACTCGCCCTGTAAGCCTCTGGGTAGCGTGGAACTGGGTTATCTGTTGAGTACGCATACTGTTGGGTGTTGAACATGCGTACTGTTATCTGTTGCCCAGCCTCTTGACCACACTGTTATTGGCTGAGGCCGTCGGTTCTGCTGTGTAACTGTGGTCTGGCACTGTTCGAATGGGCAAGGAACTAAGCCCGGGAAGGATAAAAGAGAGTAAGCTACCTACCTCTGTGTGGACTCAGACTCGCCCTCAGTTGGCCTGCAGACCAGACAACCCACCGATCAGCGGGGACGCCACTGATGGCGACCGCCAGGGAGAACCTGAATCATCCCGGCACAGCCCGAGCGTGGTGAGAAGAGTCTGGGGAAAACTGTACCGGAGGGGTGGCCCGTAAGTACAAGGAAAGGGTGAGAATGGTCACTGTACCGCGCATCCGAGAAAAGTCACTGTACTGAGCATCCGTGGCTTAACCAGGGAGCTCTAATATGTGTATTCTATTTTCAGTTCTATTGTATTTCTAGCTTTACTATTCAGCTTTGTTATACTTGTAGATGGTTTGGTGTTAATTGTTTAGTGTTGTCATATGTAACTTCTTATACCTGCCAAATGATGATCTCTGAAGTTCAGCGCGCTAACCCAGGAATCTGACAGAATCTCAGCTGCTCCCCTGTTGGCGCATCACAGTTGTGCAGGAGCTGGTAGGCTTCGAGTCTGGATTTGCTGGGAGCTGAATCAGGTCACAGCTGTGCGGGAAAGGGGCTTTGCAGCAGTTGCCACCGCTTGCGCCTGTCAGGGTGCGCGGAGCAGCAGAGGAGGGCAGCAGGCTGCCCGAGCACCGCTGGGGCGCAGGCAGTGGCTGTGGCGGGGAGGGGGCTTTGCTGCACGGGGCAGCGGGACAGAGCGCCCGCCGCCTCCAGCCCCGGCGCCGCAGCCGGGCTCCGGCTGTGCCCGCACGGCTGCTGCCGAGGCCCCGAGGCCTGGCCACCGGGACACTCTGCAGCCCCGCACTGGAAAGCCCCATTACTTGGATTTAGAAATCCTAGTTAGTGGGATTTAACCCATTCAAGAGTGCCACCGGCACAGCCGCGGAGCGCAGACAGGCCGCGAGCCGCCGGCAGGGTGGCAGCGCTTCCCGGCCCTGGTGGGTGGGCACGAGTGCGGCGTGCCCGGGAGCCAGCGTGAAAGCGCGGGGAGCGAGCACGGGGCTGCCGGCCTGCGGGGCTGTGAGGGGCTCTCGTAGCCGGCGTCCCCCGCGCTGCCGCTCGCCCAGGAGCGCTCCTGGCCAAAGCCCTCGGGCCCGGCCATGTTGGCACTGGAGCGCGTGCGAGTGGAGGAGCTCTGTGCCCCAAGGCCTGTGGGTGGGAGAGATCCCCCCCACCCCCGGCCCCCGCGAGCTGCTCTAAGGAAACACCACTCTGGCGCTGCGTGAGCTCTGCCTCCTCTCCGTCTTTATTGCCCAGGGGCCTCCTCGTGCAGGTGGCCGGGCGCGATGATGGCACCGGCCCGAGACGGAGGAGCACGGTGCGGGCAGGCTGGGCGGAGGGACGGTGCCGTGGCCTGGTGTCGGTGCCCAGCCCGAGATGCCACCCGTTCAGGCCTTGTCGCCGGCTGGTGCTTCGAGCCTGCCTGTGCCAGGCACGCCTGCATCTGCGGTGTTCTCCTCCTGCGTGGTGGCACTGAAATGGAAGCCGGGGTTGTGTGCAGTAGCTCTCTGAAGGGCACACTGGCCAGCCCCAAGGGAAAGGGAGCAGGAGAATACGCCCTTAAGCTGCCCCCAGAGGCCCCAAAGCAAGCCCGCCCTTGAAAGGGGCGCAGCGTAGCCTGAGCAAGGTGTCTTCTGCTTTTGTGGTGGCGATTACCTGTCACTGGAAGAGCTTCTGCTGAACTCTCCCATGCCCGGTGTAGGAGGCAGGGATGGGAGAAGGCCGCCATACGGATTGTCGTCTTCATTGCCCCAGATGTTGCAGAGCTCTAGGCTTGCTGCGCTCGGAGAAGCACACCTGGAGCAGGTACACTGCAGGCTGCTGTGAAGCTGGAAATAACACATTAGCAGATGAGCTTTGTGTTGGTGCGAGTTTGAAGAGGGGAAGGTTTGAAGGGACTTGCTCGGATGGAGCTTTTTGTCCTGGAGGCAGGACAGAACTCACCTCTCCGCAGTGGCAGCGGTAGTGGCAAGCGGATGCCTCGGCATCGTCCTCTGGAGACCTAGGAATCGTACCGAGAGGTATGGTAAAGGATTTTTAGTTGTCCTTTTGAAAGGAAGCGCGCTCCCTAGGAGGGAACTTGTGCTCTGTTCCATTTGCCAGGGAAAGGGTTAAAATGCCGGCCTGGGAGCTTTCTGGGAAGCCTTGAGAGTACCTGTGGGCTTCAGGTAAGCACTTTGTGCAGCTGTGTAATGGCTGCCTTGCAGGTGTGCTGTTCTTGTTGCCATGCCCACATTGGGAGCTGCTGTGCAAGGTGTATCACTTTGCAAGGGGTGTGAATTTCAAACATTACCTTTCTTTCCTGGTCTTGAGTCGGTAGTAGAGCCAAACGCAGAACGCAAACAACGTCAAGATGACGAGCGTCAAAGTGTTGGCGACGATGACGACAACAGTTCTGCGTTTTGGAGGGCTGGGGTCAGCCTCTGCAGAACCCTTGGGGGAGAGTACTGCAAAACAGTGGCCAGAGATCAGCGTTTAATATAAACGTGCATGCTGTGGTAGGTGAAAGGTAGGAAGGGGAGGGCTGAAGCGTGAAGAGCCCAAGCGCAGCGGCACACGCATCACAGCCGTGGGGACGTGGCATCCCAGCACGTGCGGGATGCCATGTGGTATCCTAGTTTGGTGCCGTGCATTGAGAAAACGCCCCATTCTTCTCTTCTCCCCCCTGCTCCTTTTGGTGCGTTTTGCTCCTCCTCTCTCCCTCCTTCCTGCGCTGGGAGAAAGGGAAGCAGGAGCCTGCTGTCACGAGCGAGACCCACTTCTGTGCTGGGCCGAGGCTCGGCAGATGCTTGTGTGTGCCCAGGGTGGGCAGCGCAGGAGGGCGGCGCAGAAGGCTGTGGAAAGCCGCGTCTCTGCAGAAGAGCTCCTCCTCAAGTGTTCTCAGCTTTGGAAGGGAGCCCCCTATTCTGCCTGTGCCCCCAGGTGCTGGTAGGGGCCCGTGGGAGCGCTGCCTTGCCCCTGGAGATTCACCCTTAGACAATGTTAGTGGGGGAGAGGAGGTCTTGCGTTGGAGTACGTACCTTCAGACAGCACCGAAGCCTCTCTTTCCCCAGGTATGGGGACCCCGTGTACAAGGAGAGTACACAGGAGAAGGCACACCAAGGCAGAGCAGCCAGCCATGTCTGCTGGTACTCCCAAAGCTGTGTGCGCAAATGAGGCCTGCCCGGCAACGGGGCCCTGGGTTGCCCTGGCGGTGCTGTGACATCGCCGGCGGGCGTGCAGACCTTGTGAAGGTGTCAGGAGCTCCTCACAATGGGCCGCTGAGCGTGCGCGCGGCCTGCCAGCTCCTTCCCAGTCACCCTGCACAGGCGTGACCTCAGTGCCACCGGCTGTTTGTTGTAGGCCGTGCTTCTCCTGAGCGCCGTTTGGCGGGGAGGCGGTCTTTCACGGAGCCGGGCAGGCTGTGCAGACGAGCCTCTGCAGGGCCTGACGAAAGCTAGGGAGGATGCGCAGGAGCAGGCTGGGAGACTGTCTGGCTCCGTGCATTTCCCCACAGTAAAACAGTAGCCACAGGAAAACACTAGGCACGTTAAGGGAGTGTTTAAATGGGTACGTCTGCTTTAGACCCCACGACAGGCAGGGGCTTTCCTTTCCCCGAAGAAAGGAAGGCGGCTGTGACCCCCCACCCCCCCCCACCCCTTGCTCTCGGGCTGACACACTGCCCCGGCAAGGCAGCAAAAGCCACATTCCAAAATTCATTTTCGGGGTGCCGTGCTCCCTGGTATTGCTACCTTAGTATAATCCTTGCACTCCAGTTGGAAATAGCGTGTGGGCTGTGGCCCCATAATGCTGATATACAAGCCATGGAAGCAGTTACCCAGCGAGGGCAGTTGACCTGGAAAAAACAATAGTGAATCTGTAACCACAGAAGTGATAGAAAACACACCCATCGATGCCTTAACGCTTTTAAATGAAGACATACACAATATTGGCCAAACTACTGTACAGAATCATTTCACACTTGACTGTTTGCTAGCCTCTCAAGGAGCAGTGTGTGCCTTAACTAATGACAGTTGCTGTTTTTATGTTAACCATTTCCATCAGATTACTACTGATGTATATCAGATAGCCAACCGCACTAAAGTTTTGCATATCGTTGGGGAGGACCTCCAGTGACCCCTGAGTGCTGAGCAAACCTAGTCAGCAAAGGAGAAGTGACACTGCAGACTCGCCCTGTAAGCCTCTGGGTAGCGTGGAACTGGGTTGTCTGTTGACCACCCTGTTGGTATCCATCCTGTTACCGGCTGAGGCCATCGCTTCTGTTGTGTAACCGTGGTCTGGCACTGTTTGATTGGATGAAAAACCCTAAGCCTCTGAAGGACAGAAGAAAGCCACATACCTCTGTGTGGACTCAGTCTCACCCTCACTTGGCCTGCACACCCAGCAACCCACCCATCAGCAGGGACACCCCGATGGCAACTGCCAGGGAGAACCTGAATCATCCCAGCATAGCTTGAGCACGCTGAGAACAATCTGGGGAAAACCGTACTGGAGAGGTGGTCCATAAGGACAAGGAAAGGCTGAGAACGGTCACTGTACCGTGCATCTGTGGCTTAACCACAGAGCTCTGATATGTGCATTCTGTTTTCAGTTCTTTACTTTTTAGCTTTGTTAGACTTGTAGATGGTCTGGTGTAAGTTGTTCAGTGTTGTCCAGTGTCCGTCGTATGTGTGTAACTGCTTAGCTCTAGTAAATTCTTACACTTGACAAATGATGATCTCTTGAGTTCAGTGCAACTAACCCGAATCTGAAAGAATCTCCGACGCCCCTCTATTGGCGCGTCACAGTCAACAAAACCACCTTGGATAAAACAGTGAGTAGGCTACACCCTGCTTACGGAATATAGTCCTTGTCTCAAACAGGCCCGCAAGTTTCACTGTTAAAGTGAAACAGGTTTGTTGCCTGGGTTCAGCAACAGTTCAGCATCCTGGGCAGGGCACTCCCCTTCCTCACCACTCCCATCCCTGCCTCTATACCCCCACCCCAAATCCACCAAAGACACTCTCCAAGCACTTCAAATGCAACTCTGACACTTCTCTTCAGTGGCAGAATTATTTCAGCCTCAGCCTCCAAACCCCTTCAGTAATACTTCTCAAACACCACTCAGCTTAGGAATCCCCATCCCTAATGATGAAGACCCCCACCCCCACCAGCCCAAAAAGTACTGACAGCAAAGCCATTCAAAATCCTGCAAGGCACATTCAAACACGAGAGCATCCCACTGTTATCTCGGCAGTCACTTGCCTTCTGGGCCATTTTACACTGTACTTGTCTTCCTTTATCACCTCCGGTTTCAAATTCACACATACACAGTCACAAAATAAAGACTGGCCATTCAGAATGTAAGGAGGCAAGACTACAGGCTACTTCATCTCAGCATTAAGCTCAAATATCACAAGAAACAGCTAAGCCAAGAGATGCTGTTCTGAGAAACTTCCCCACATAAACAGATGCTTTGCTTCAGACTGACCTAGCCAGGTGGCAAACTCACTAATTCAGACACACATACAAGTTCTGCCAATTGCTGTAATGTTAAGAAACAAACGGATACATGCATATCTGCTTGGGCCCTAATGGGTGCACTTTTGTGTCTGTAACTAGAGACCCTGGATAAATAGGGAAAAAAAGAAAGCATGTATTACGACCACGAGTTTCACTTCACACCAGCAAAAGCTGAAGGAGGCTTCAGAACTTCACACACCACCCCCAGGTGCCCTCCATGTCGGCAGGCTTCCCAATTACAGCCCACATTCCCAGCCCAGGCACTCACCTGAGCACTGTCCCCCAAGGCTGAAGGCAGTTGCTGGCTGTGTTGTTTGTTGCTCCTAGGGTGGCAGCAGCGGTGGCAGCGGCAGCAGGCGCTGCTCCAAAGGTCAACCCCGCGGGCGCTGCTTGCGGGGCCGCACTGCTTACGGTGCTGATACTGAAGCTGGGTGTTGCTGCCTGGGTTGCACTACCACTGGAAAAAGTAAACCCTCCAGTTGTCCCAGACTCAGTGGTAGTGGCGGTGGTACCAGCAGAGCCAAAAACAAAGCCAGAGGGGGCTGCTGCTTGCCTTGAGGGCGCACTAGCCGGTACAGAGCCGCCAAACCCAAAGCCTCCTGTGATACCTGCAGCTTGAGTTGTGCTACTGCCTCCCAAGTGTAATTTGGGTGCCTTTCCCCTAGGAAAAAAAAAAAAAAAAAAAAGTAAGGTAATCTGAGACATATATCCAGTGAACTACTAAGAATCAGCTTTCTTACAAAGTATTTACTGACAGCAGAGAACATCTTAATTTCAGAGATGTGCACTTCAGGTTCCTACTTCAAGCTAACTGCAGCCCAGTTTTGACACAGATCGCACTACAATTCCTGTCATACAGACTCCACCAAGTCCACTTTTACTGACTCCTCCTTAATTACCTCCTCCCACCAAGGTATTTACATCACCATGAATGTTTCAGAATAAGTTTCTTCTCTCAGACCTTACACATCCTTGTCACCTCCTCTGCTTCAAACTAACACAAGACTTTCTTCCAGCTACCTTCCCACTGCTAGCCTCCATCCAACTCCCTTTCCACCGTTCTCGGGTGGAAAAGTTATTTTAAATTTAACAAACAAAAACAGTACGATGATGACAAAAGGCCTTCCTGAGCAGCAGCTGCATATTTGGAAGAAAGAAGGAAAGAACATAAGCTAAGAAGGAAAGAGTGTATTTTTTGAAAAAGTGAAGCCATTCTTTCGTATGATTTTCCACTAGTATAACTGCCCCAGGGACCCTCAGAAATGGCACTATTCTGTAAAGTAAAACTGAAAAGCAAAAATGCCAATAACCTCAATTACTTACCAGCTCCAGTCTCTCCCCTTTCCCAGCCACAAGGCAGATGACAAAGTAAAACTACAGCTCGCACCTGCCTAACACCTCTTTTCCATTGCTATCAATAAGATGCTGGTTCTTGGTAACCTTCATTCTACCTTACTAACATGACCTGAGGAGCACTGCTCGGGCAAAAGCTGAGCAAGCAGGATTTCCCTGGGCTGTTTCATCACATTTTTCCACTTCAGAAGTGGGACTATCTGGAAAGACAAATGATTCTACCAATTCCCATTCCAGGGTTTACAGTGTCTTAAAAGGACTGAAGTCCTGCTTGGGAAAGGACAGATTCTGAGCACCCCAAGTTTTAATCACAACAGAACAGGCGCACCATGCAAAAGCTCAAATTCTCCTTTTTCTTAACCAGCATGGACTCATGTCTCCAAAGCAGCAGCATAAACATACAACTTTCAGCAGTGGAATAAGTCACAGGATTGACTGGTCTTGATAGCCCGTGGAAAAGTGAATGGAGAGAAAGAACAGGCCCCAGTAAACACCTACGGATGTGCTGCACTGCAGCACAGGTTCACCCCGCAACAGCAGCGGCCTCGCTCTGTTCTGAGGTACTTTCCCAGGCGCCTCCAAAGCAGCAGGCCGCTCGGCAGCGCCGCCACCTCCCCCCCCGCCCCCCCGCGGCGGCGGGCGCTGGGCCGCGGGACTCACCCCAGCGAGAACACGGCCCCGGCCGGCGCCGCCGTGGCGGCGGGCTGCGTGCCGAAGCTGAAGCCGGCGGGCTGCGCGGTGCTGGCCGGCGTGCTGAGGGAGAAGAGCCCGGCCGGCTGGCTGCTGGCGGGCGTCTGCGCCGCCGTGCCGAAGCTGAAGCCTCCCGAGGCGGCGGAGGTGGAGAAGGAGAAGCCCGTCGCGGCCGTGGTGGCGGCGGCCGTCTTCGGCACGCCGAAGGTGAAGCCGCCTCCCGCCGCGCCCGACCCGAAGCTGAACTGGTTCATGGCTGCCGGCGGCCTGCGAGAGAAGGGGCGCGCCGCCGTCAGCCCTCGGGGGCGGGGGGGCGCCCCACGGCCCCGGCCCGCGGCTGAAGCGACGTGCGGGGGCGCGGCTCGCCGCCCACCGGGGCTGCGGCACCGGCCGAGGGCAGGGCAGGGCAGGGCAGGGCGACGGGGGCGGGGCGGCGGCCCCGAGCACCTACCGGACCGACGGCGACGGCGACAGCCCCTCCCCGCCGCCAGCTCCCGCTCCCTGCACGGCGCGCGCGCCCGCTGAGGACGCTTTTTACGTTGCTTCCGGCCGGTAGACAGTGACGCAACTGCTCTGCGCCCGCCCCTCGCCCCGCCGCCCAGGCGCCGGCCGGGCTCTCACCGCTCCGAAAAACTATTGGCTCTCCCTGCCGCCGCTCATCGGACACCACGCCGCATTGGCTCACGGGGCGAGGCGGAGCGGCGGGCTCCTCGTTACTGTGGCAACGGAGGACGCGGCCGGTGCCGGGTGACGGTTGCAGGCGGCGGTTGCAGGCGGCGGTACGGCCGGGGCCGGGGCCGGGGCCGGGGCCGGGGCGCCCTGGCGCCCGCTGAGGCGGCTGCTCGCTGCGTGGCGTGGCGTGGCGTGGCGTGGCGTGGCGTGGCGTGGGCCGGGCGGCCGCGGGAGGCCGGGGCCTGGGGCGGGGTCTCCGGGGCGGTGTGCGGCTGGAAGCGGCCGGGGCACCGCGGGCTTCTGAAGACGCAGAGCGGTGCAGGCCGTGGCGCTTCCAGAACGTTCCGTGGAGGCGGGAGGCTGCACCGGGCACATGCTGCTGCGGGACCGCTGCTGCAGGGGAGGTGTTCGACCCGGAGCTGCTGGCAGCTCCCTGCGGTGGCCGGGGAGAGCTGTCCTTCCCTCGCCCCTCCTCCCTTTCTCTCCCGCCCCCGGCTTCCCCCTCTAGGCCCGTCGTTGGGTTTTGTGTTTTGCAGCAGGTTATTTGGTGGTTTCAGCGCTCTGTATGACGGGGATGGTTAAATTGCCCACTCTCAGAGTTGTCTGGTCGGGATGAGTGAAGCTGTGCTTTAAAGACGTTAAGATGCTACATGAATGGGACTATATGGTTATATGTAAATTCACTGAGTTAATTGCTAAGTCCAATCTCCGTTCCTGGATAGCGAGAACCTGGGCTAAAGGAGGAAGACAATGCTAGATAATACAGTACTACTGGTTACAAAGCAAAGCTGTTTTCCATGGGGGCAGCTTAGATCTCTCTGCACCTCACTTCCCTGTGCTTTAGGTTGTTGGAGGGCGTACCGACTTGCCTGGGGCACTGTGCAAAGGCCCAAGACAGCTTGGACCTAGAGCTGGGCCTCTCCTAAGCCTCCCTGGAACAAGGAGGCCAGAGAACCTGGCGTGGAGACCCCTGCCTGGCTCCTCAGGGAGACAAATATAGTCCAGAATGCCAAATCGAAACCTGCAACAAGAAATTCTGCTGCCCTCAACCTGGCCACAGGAGCAGAAAATCCATGTTTGGATGGAGCTGTGCCAGAGCTAATAAGCACTGTTAGACTTGAGCAGGCTCCACAACAAGTGCTTGTGGAGCAAAAGAGTCAATAACTTGGTTACGGACAGGGGAACATTGATTATATTCCACTGTACACGTTGGCATCTCATGTAAGTTTTTGGGCAAAGTTTATCCTTCTAGAGCACAGCAGGAAAATTGTTTGCATTTGAGGAAGGACAGTATAGAAAAGGTGGTGTTCTTTCTTCATCTGTCACTTGTTTTTTCTGCGCAGGTAAGCTATGGATATGGATATAGATAGTATTTCCTCAGTCTCTTCTCTGCAGTCCCTTGCCAAGCTACTCAGTGATGCTCAAGAAGAAGATGACAACGACGACGACGACGACGGGGTGAGTCTTCCACAAGAAATGCTGCTGCTTCTACATGTTGTACCACAGTCTCACCTTGTTAACTAAGAAGCAAATTTGGCTTTTCCCAGGGTGAGTAAAGAAAGCCTTATGCAGCTTTGGACTGACTGAAACAGCTAGAAGGTATTTGTAGGGTAAGAAGCTCCTGAGGGAGAAAGTAAGGAAGATGCCCCAGGAATAGGAGGCGAGATTGTGAGCATGGAATGGGAGGAAGATTTATTTTCTCAGCCTAAAGGAAATGAGAACATGCAGTTGAAAGAGTGTTAGATACTTCAGACTTCCCCCTACTTTTCCCTGAAGTCTGCCAGAGATGAAGGCAATTACAACTAGATACAAAGGACTTCATATGAAGGAAAAAGTTGCTGCTTAACTTCTGAGTAGAGACTAAAATATCCAGAGGCAACTGAGTGTGCTAATTCTGCATGTCAGACACTGAAGAACTGTAGAGATAATTGATCACTGAAGTACAATATTATCCCTTATCCCTTCTTCTTTATGTCATTTCTTTTACAGACGCTTACTGTAGAAACAGTTGTCAGACAGGAAAGAATAGAAGAGCTGAAAGGCTCGGTATCACATTGCAAGTCCCTGGATACCTCATTTTAATTTCTGGCAATGGTTTCCTTCAGGTTTGAGTAGATCCAGAAAGTTTTGTTTACCTAACACATACACATGCTTGTTCTCCAGCGGCTTAGCAAAAAACTAAGTATTGAAACTCTTCAGATATTGTTCCAAAAATTCTATTCAGTTATTACTTCTATACAACACCTAACTAAAAAAAAAAAAAAAAAAAACGTTTGCACACAGGTCTCCCCAATAGACGTGGCCAGCAGGGCTGAATTAATCAAGGCAGGAAGACTGCAACGTCCAATGTCACTAGCCCAGAAAAAGCCCTCAGAAGAAAGGCCAAAAGTTGAATAAAACGGAGCTTTGAACGATAGGCAGGCTCTTTCAGATTCGACGCCGACAAACAATAATCAAAACCCAGTCTGCAAATTGTTTCACGACATCACCTTGACAGCTAAACATCTGTCCAAAGGGTCATTCAAATGACAGAAACTCCCATGCGAGTTTCAGGAAAACATCCTCTTGCTGTAAGAGAACTGTTCAGTCTAATCTCAATGTCCTGATTTCCAAACATCTCATTCCTGAGTTTAAATATTAAATATTTCATTTAATTGAAAATAGTTGCTCATTCTAACATACCAAGAGTGTGAGGACATTTTTAAGGCAATGTTTTTTTCAATTCTGTATTGTGAATTCTTTGCCACCAGGCGGAAGTGCAGCAACACAGCTCATCACAGGTCGGATTTTTCTTTCCCCAAGACATCCAGTTTCAGAGCACCTTCAAAACTGTTACTAAATATTTAGTGTCAGGTGTATTTCTTTATTTGTCCACTTTTCAGTTTGTCTCAGTTCAGGTTTCGCAACCTTGCCTTCTAAATCCTATCCATCTAACCATGCAAGTGCATCTAGAGACTGATACTTGAGTATGTAAGACTCTACTACTATGGCTTTCTATGAAGATTTCCTCTGTGCAAGGAAATGATTGCTGCCATATGCCTATCCGATGATGCCAAAATCTCTTGTCGTAATTCACCATTTCCAGTGTTGGCTTCCAGCCTCATCGGCTTTCTTAGTAATAAGGTGTGTACATAGTCGTAGTTTAAGAGAGAAGAATCAGGTGGGTCTGTGCGCGTCTAGATGAAAAAGTACGTATGTATGTATGCAGCTATACTGCCATCTGGCAGTATTTGGGAATGATGACACACAGGCAACTGTGGGACTCAGGATGGCGCGGCCCATGGAAGAGGGGTTTGCGCTGGGGTGCTCCCCAAGAGTTAAGGAACCCCGGTGCACCACGGCCGGAGTCACCACACTGTGGGGTTGCTGTAGCCCTCCAGCGACCCCTGAGTGCTGAGCAAACCTAGTCAGCAAAGGAGAAGTGACACTGCGGACTCGCCCTGTAAGCCTCTGGGTAGCGTGGAACTGGGTTATCTGTTGAGTACGCATACTGTTGGGTGTTGAACATGCGTACTGTTATCTGTTGCCCAGCCTCTTGACCACACTGTTATTGGCTGAGGCTGTCGGTTCTGCTGTGTGACTGTGGTCTGGCACTGTTCGAATGGGCAAGGAACTAAGCCCGGGAAGGATAAAAGAGAGTAAGCTACCTACCTCTGTGTGGACTCAGACTCGCCCTCAGTTGGCCTGCAGACCAGACAACCCACTGATCAGCGGGGATGCCACTGATGGCGACCGCCAGGGAGAACCTGAATCATCCCGGCACAGCCTGAGCGTGGTGAGAAGAGTCTGGGGAAAACTGTACCGGAGGGGTGGCCCGTAAGTACAAGGAAAGGGTGAGAATGGTCACTGTACCGCGCATCCGAGAAAAGTCACTGTACTGAGCATCCGTGGCTTAACCAGGGAGCTCTAATATGTGTATTCTATTTTCAGTTCTATTGTATTTCTAGCTTTACTATACTTTTCAGCTTTGTTATACTTGTAGATGGTTTGGTGTTAATTGTTTAGTGTTGTCATATGTAACTTCTTATACCTGCCAAATGATGATCTCTGAAGTTCAGCGCGCTAACCCAGGAATCTGACAGAATCTCAGCTGCTCCCCTGTTGGCGCATCACAGTTGTGCAGGAGCTGGTAGGCTTCGAGTCTGGATTTGCTGGGAGCTGAATCAGGTCACAGCTGTGCGGGAAAGGGGCTTTGCAGCAGTTGCCACCACTTGCGCCTGTCAGGGCGCGCGGAGCAGCAGAGGAGGGCAGCAGGCTGCCCGAGCACCGCTGGGGCGCAGGCAGTGGCTGTGGCGGGGAGGGGGCTTTGCTGCACGGGGCAGCGGGACAGAGCGCCCGCCGCCTCCAGCCCCGGCGCCGCAGCCGGGCTCCGGCTGTGCCCGCACGGCTGCTGCCGAGGCCCCGAGGCCTGGCCACCGGGACACTCTGCAGCCCCGCATTGGAAAGCCCCATTACTTGGATTTAGAAATCCTAGTGGGATTTAACCCATTCAAGAGTGCCACCGGCACAGCCGCGGAGCGCAGACAGGCCGCGAGCCGCCGGCAGGGTGGCAGCGCTTCCCGGCCCTGGTGGGTGGGCACGAGTGCGGCGTGCCCGGGAGCCAGCGTGAAAGCGCGGGGAGCGAGCGCGGGGCTGCCGGCCTGCGGGGCTGTGAGGGGCTCTCGTAGCCGGCGTCCCCCGCGCTGCTGCTCGCCCAGGAGCGCTCCTGGCCAAAGCCCTCGGGCCCGGCCATGTTGGCACTGGAGCGCGTGCGAGTGGAGGAGCTCTGTGCCCCAAGGCCTGTGGGTGGGAGAGATCCCCCCCACCCCCGGCCCCCGCGAGCTGCTCTAAGGAAACACCACTCTGGCGCTGCGTGAGCTCTGCCTCCTCTCCGTCTTTATTGCCCAGGGGCCTCCTCGTGCAGGTGGCCGGGCGCGATGATGGCACCGGCCCGAGACGGAGGAGCACGGTGCGGGCAGGCTGGGCGGAGGGACGGTGCCGTGGCCTGGTGTCGGTGCCCAGCCCGAGATGCCACCCGTTCAGGCCTTGTCGCCGGTTGGTGCTTCGAGCCTGCCCGTGCCAGGCGCGCCTGCGTCTGCGGTGTTCTCCTCCTGCGTGGTGGCACTGAAATGGAAGCCGGGGTTGTGTGCAGTAGCTCTCTGAAGGGCACACTGGCCAGCCCCAAGGGAAAGGGAGCAGGAGAATACGCCCTTAAGCTGCCCCCAGAGGCCCCAAAGCAAGCCCGCCCTTGAAAGGGGCGCAGCATAGCCTGAGCAAGGTGTCTTCTGCTTTTGTGGTGGCGATTACCTGTCACTGGAAGAGCTTCTGCTGAACTCTCCCATGCCCGGTGTAGGAGGCAGGGATGGGAGAAGGCCGCCATACGGATTGTCGTCTTCATTGCCCCAGATGTTGCAGAGCTCTAGGCTTGCTGCGCTCGGAGAAGCACACCTGGAGCAGGTACACTGCAGGCTGCTGTGAAGCTGGAAATAACACATTAGCAGATGAGCTTTGCGTTGGTGCGAGTTTGAAGAGGGGAAGGTTTGAAGGGACTTGCTCGGATGGAGCTTTTTGTCCTGGAGGCAGGACAGAACTCACCTCTCCGCAGTGGCAGCGGTAGTGGCAAGCGGATGCCTCGGCATCGTCCTCTGGAGACCTAGGAATCGTACCGAGAGGTATGGTAAAGGATTTTTAGTTGTCCTTTTGAAAGGAAGCGCGCTCCCTAGGAGGGAACTTGTGCTCTGTTCCATTTGCCAGGGAAAGGGTTAAAATGCCGGCCTGGGAGCTTTCTGGGAAGCCTTGAGAGTACCTGTGGGCTTCAGGTAAGCACTTTGTGCAGCTGTGTAATGGCTGCCTTGCAGGTGTGCTGTTCTTGTTGCCATGCCCACATTGGGAGCTGCTGTGCAAGGTGTATCACTTTGCAAGGGGTGTGAATTTCAAACATTACCTTTCTTTCCTGGTCTTGAGTCGGTAGTAGAGCCAAACGCAGAACGCAAAGAACAACGTCAAGATGACGAGCGTCAAAGTGTTGGCGACGATGACGACAACAGTTCTGCGTTTTGGAGGGCTGGGGTCAGCCTCTGCAGAACCCTTGGGGGAGAGTACTGCAAAACAGTGGCCAGAGATCAGCGTTTAATATAAACGTGCATGCTGTGGTAGGTGAAAGGTAGGAAGGGGAGGGCTGAAGCGTGAAGAGCCCAAGCGCAGCGGCACACGCATCACAGCCGTGGGGACGTGGCATCCCAGCACGTGCGGGATGCCATGTGGTATCCTAGTTTGGTGCCGTGCATTGAGAAAACGCCCCATTCTTCTCTTCTCCCCCCTGCTCCTTTTGGTGCGTTTTGCTCCTCCTCTCTCCCTCCTTCCTGCGCTGGGAGAAAGGGAAGCAGGAGCCTGCTGTCACGAGCGAGACCCACTCTTGTGCTGGGCCGAGGCTCGGCAGATGCTTGTGTGTGCCCAGGGCGGGCAGCGCAGGAGGGCGGCGCAGAAGGCTGTGGAAAGCCGCGTCTCTGCAGAAGAGCTCCTCCTCAAGTGTTCTCAGCTTTGGAAGGGAGCCCCCTATTCTGCCTGTGCCCCCAGGTGCTGGTAGGGGCCCGTGGGAGCGCTGCCTTGCCCCTGGAGATTCACCCTTAGACAATGTTAGTGGGGGAGAGGAGGTCTTGCGTCGGAGTACGTACCTTCAGACAGCACCGAAGCCTCTCTTTCCCCAGGTATGGGGACCCCGTGTACAAGAAGAGTACACAGGAGAAGGCACACCAAGGCAGAGCAGCCAGCCATGTCTGCTGGTACTCCCAAAGCTGTGTGCGCAAATGAGGCCTGCCCGGCAACGGGGCCCTGGGTTGCCCTGGCGGTGCTGTGACATCGCCGGCGGGCGTGCAGACCTTGTGAAGGTGTCAGGAGCTCCTCACAATGGGCCGCTGAGCGTGCGCGCGGCCTGCCAGCTCCTTCCCAGTCACCCTGCACAGGCGTGACCTCAGTGCCACCGGCTGTTTGTTGTAGGCCGTGCTTCTCCTGAGCGCCGTTTGGCGGGGAGGCGGTCTTTCACGGAGCCGGGCAGGCTGTGCAGACGAGCCTCTGCAGGGCCTGACGAAAGCTAGGGAGGATGCGCAGGAGCAGGCTGGGAGACTGTCTGGCTCCGTGCATTTCCCCACAGTAAAACAGTAGCCACAGGAAAACACTAGGCACGTTAAGGGAGTGTTTAAATGGGTACGTCTGCTTTAGACCCCACGACAGGCAGGGGCTTTCCTTTCCCCGAAGAAAGGAAGGCGGCTGTGACCCCCCCCCCCCCCACCCCTTGCTCTCGGGCTGACACACTGCCCCAGCAAGGCAGCAAAAGCCACATTCCAAAATTCATTTTCGGGGTGCCGTGCTCCCTGGTATTGCTACCTTAGTATAATCCTTGCACTCCAGTTGGAAATAGCGTGTGGGCTGTGGCCCCATAATGCTGATATACAAGCCATGGAAGCAGTTACCCAGCGAGGGCAGTTGACCTGGAAAAAACAATAGTGAATCTGTAACCACAGAAGTGATAGAAAACACACCCATCGATGCCTTAACGCTTTTAAATGAAGACATACACAATATTGGCCAAACTACTGTACAGAATCATTTCACACTTGACTGTTTGCTAGCCTCTCAAGGAGCAGTGTGTGCCTTAACTAATGACAGTTGCTGTTTTTATGTTAACCATTTCCATCAGATTACTACTGATGTATATCAGATAGCCAACCGCACTAAAGTTTTGCATATCGTTGGGGAGGACCTCCAGTGACCCCTGAGTGCTGAGCAAACCTAGTCAGCAAAGGAGAAGTGACACTGCAGACTCGCCCTGTAAGCCTCTGGGTAGCGTGGAACTGGGTTGTCTGTTGACCACCCTGTTGGTATCCATCCTGTTACCGGCTGAGGCCATCGCTTCTGTTGTGTAACCGTGGTCTGGCACTGTTTGATTGGATGAAAAACCCTAAGCCTCTGAAGGACAGAAGAAAGCCACATACCTCTGTGCGGACTCAGTCTCACCCTCACTTGGCCTGCACACCCAGCAACCCACCCATCAGCAGGGACACCCCGATGGCAACTGCCAGGGAGAACCTGAATCATCCCAGCATAGCTTGAGCACGCTGAGAACAATCTGGGGAAAACCGTACTGGAGAGGTGGTCCATAAGGACAAGGAAAGGCTGAGAACGGTCACTGTACCGTGCATCTGTGGCTTAACCACAGAGCTCTGATATGTGCATTCTGTTTTCAGTTCTTTACTTTTTAGCTTTGTTAGACTTGTAGATGGTCTGGTGTAAGTTGTTCAGTGTTGTCCAGTGTCCGTCGTATGTGTGTAACTGCTTAGCTCTAGTAAATTCTTACACTTGACAAATGATGATCTCTTGAGTTCAGTGCAACTAACCCGAATCTGAAAGAATCTCCGACGCCCCTCTATTGGCGCGTCACAGTCAACAAAACCACCTTGGATAAAACAGTGAGTAGGCTACACCCTGCTTACGGAATATAGTCCTTGTCTCAAACAGGCCCGCAAGTTTCACTGTTAAAGTGAAACAGGTTTGTTGCCTGGGTTCAGCAACAGTTCAGCATCCTGGGCAGGGCACTCCCCTTCCTCACCACTCCCATCCCTGCCTCTATACCCCCACCCCAAATCCACCAAAGACACTCTCCAAGCACTTCAAATGCAACTCTGACACTTCTCTTCAGTGGCAGAATTATTTCAGCCTCAGCCTCCAAACCCCTTCAGTAATACTTCTCAAACACCACTCAGCTTAGGAATCCCCATCCCTAATGATGAAGACCCCCACCCCCACCAGCCCAAAAAGTACTGACAGCAAAGCCATTCAAAATCCTGCAAGGCACATTCAAACACGAGAGCATCCCACTGTTATCTCGGCAGTCACTTGCCTTCTGGGCCATTTTACACTGTACTTGTCTTCCTTTATCACCTCCGGTTTCAAATTCACACATACACAGTCACAAAATAAAGACTGGCCATTCAGAATGTAAGGAGGCAAGACTACAGGCTACTTCATCTCAGCATTAAGCTCAAATATCACAAGAAACAGCTAAGCCAAGAGATGCTGTTCTGAGAAACTTCCCCACATAAACAGATGCTTTGCTTCAGACTGACCTAGCCAGGTGGCAAACTCACTAATTCAGACACACATACAAGTTCCGCCAATTGCTGTAATGTTAAGAAACAAACGGATACATGCATATCCGCTTGGGCCCTAATGGGTGCACTTTTGCGTCTGTAACTAGAGACCCTGGATAAATAGGGAAAAAAAGAAAGCATGTATTACGACCACGAGTTTCACTTCACACCAGCAAAAGCTGAAGGAGGCTTCAGAACTTCACACACCACCCCCAGGTGCCCTCCATGTCGGCAGGCTTCCCAATTACAGCCCACATTCCCAGCCCAGGCACTCACCTGAGCACTGTCCCCCAAGGCTGAAGGCAGTTGCTGGCTGTGTTGTTTGTTGCTCCTAGGGTGGCAGCAGCGGTGGCAGCGGCAGCAGGCGCTGCTCCAAAGGTCAGCCCCGCGGGCGCTGCTTGCGGGGCCGCACTGCTTACGGTGCTGATACTGAAGCTGGGTGTTGCTGCCTGGGTTGCACTACCACTGGAAAAAGTAAACCCTCCAGTTGTCCCAGACCGAGTGGTAGTGGCGGTGGTACCAGCAGAGCCAAAAACAAAGCCAGAGGGGGCTGCTGCTTGCCTTGAGGGCGCACTAGCCTGTACAGAGCCGCCGAACCCAAAGCCTCCTGTGATACCTGCAGCTTGAGTTGTGCTACTGCCTCCCAAGTGTAATTTGGGTGCCTTTCCCCTAGGAAAAAAAAAAAAAAAAAAAAGTAAGGTAATCTGAGACATATATCCAGTGAACTACTAAGAATCAGCTTTCTTACAAAGTATTTACTGACAGCAGAGAACATCTTAATTTCAGAGATGTGCACTTCAGGTTCCTACTTCAAGCTAACTGCAGCCCAGTTTTGACACAGATCGCACTACAATTCCTGTCATACAGACTCCACCAAGTCCACTTTTACTGACTCCTCCTTAATTACCTCCTCCCACCAAGGTATTTACATCACCATGAATGTTTCAGAATAAGTTTCTTCTCTCAGACCTTACACATCCTTGTCACCTCCTCTGCTTCAAACTAACACAAGACTTTCTTCCAGCTGCCTTCCCACTGCTAGCCTCCATCCAACTCCCTTTCCACCGTTCTCGGGTGGAAAAGTTATTTTAAATTTAACAAACAAAAACAGTACGATGATGACAAAAGGCCTTCCTGAGCAGCAGCTGCATATTTGGAAGAAAGAAGGAAAGAACATAAGCTAAGAAGGAAAGAGTGTATTTTTTGAAAAAGTGAAGCCATTCTTTCGTATGATTTTCCACTAGTATAACTGCCCCAGGGACCCTCAGAAATGGCACTATTCTGTAAAGTAAAACTGAAAAGCAAAAATGCCAATAACCTCAATTACTTACCAGCTCCAGTCTCTCCCCTTTCCCAGCCACAAGGCAGATGACAAAGTAAAACTACAGCTCGCACCTGCCTAACACCTCTTTTCCATTGCTATCAATAAGATGCTGGTTCTTGGTAACCTTCATTCTACCTTACTAACATGACCTGAGGAGCACTGCTCAGGCAAAAGCTGAGCAAGCAGGATTTCCCTGGGCTGTTTCATCACATTTTTCCACTTCAGAAGTGGGACTATCTGGAAAGACAAATGATTCTACCAATTCCCATTCCAGGGTTTACAGTGTCTTAAAAGGACTGAAGTCCTGCTTGGGAAAGGACAGATTCTGAGCACCCCAAGTTTTAATCACAACAGAACAGGCGCACCATGCAAAAGCTCAAATTCTCCTTTTTCTTAACCAGCATGGACTCATGTCTCCAAAGCAGCAGCATAAACATACAACTTTCAGCAGTGGAATAAGTCACAGGATTGACTGGTCTTGATAGCCCGTGGAAAAGTGAATGGAGAGAAAGAACAGGCCCCAGTAAACACCTACGGATGTGCTGCACTGCAGCACAGGTTCACCCCGCAACAGCAGCGGCCTCGCTCTGTTCTGAGGTACTTTCCCAGGCGCCTCCAAAGCAGCAGGCCGCTCGGCAGCGCCGCCACCTCCCCCCCCGCCCCCCCGCGGCGGCGGGCGCTGGGCCGCGGGACTCACCCCAGCGAGAACACGGCCCCGGCCGGCGCCGCCGTGGCGGCGGGCTGCGTGCCGAAGCTGAAGCCGGCGGGCTGCGCGGTGCTGGCCGGCGTGCTGAGGGAGAAGAGCCCGGCCGGCTGGCTGCTGGCGGGCGTCTGCGCCGCCGTGCCGAAGCTGAAGCCTCCCGAGGCGGCGGAGGTGGAGAAGGAGAAGCCCGTCGCGGCCGTGGTGGCGGCGGCCGTCTTCGGCACGCCGAAGGTGAAGCCGCCTCCCGCCGCGCCCGACCCGAAGCTGAACTGGTTCATGGCTGCCGGCGGCCTGCGAGAGAAGGGGCGCGCCGCCGTCAGCCCTCGGGGGCGGGGGGGCGCCCCACGGCCCCGGCCCGCGGCTGAAGCGACGTGCGGGGGCGCGGCTCGCCGCCCACCGGGGCTGCGGCACCGGCCGAGGGCAGGGCAGGGCAGGGCAGGGCAGGGCGACGGGGGCGGGGCGGCGGCCCCGAGCACCTACCGGACCGACGGCGACGGCGACAGCCCCTC
Source organism: Dromaius novaehollandiae (assembly GCF_036370855.1). NCBI lineage: Eukaryota > Metazoa > Chordata > Aves > Casuariiformes > Dromaiidae > Dromaius > Dromaius novaehollandiae. Next base: position 105,826 of record NW_026991472.1, on the reverse strand, counting down.
CCCGCCGCCAGCTCCCGCTCCCTGCACGGCGCGCGCGCCCGCTGAGGACGCTTTTTACGTTGCTTCCGGCCGGTAGACAGTGACGCAACTGCTCTGCGCCCGCCCCTCGCCCCGCCGCCCAGGCGCCGGCCGGGCTCTCACCGCTCCGAAAAACTATTGGCTCTCCCTGCCGCCGCTCATCGGACACCACGCCGCATTGGCTCACGGGGCGAGGCGGAGCGGCGGGCTCCTCGTTACTGTGGCAACGGAGGACGCGGCCGGTGCCGGGTGACGGTTGCAGGCGGCGGTTGCAGGCGGCGGTACGGCCGGGGCCGGGGCCGGGGCCGGGGCCGGGGCCGGGGCGCCCTGGCGCCCGCTGAGGCGGCTGCTCGCTGCGTGGCGTGGCGTGGCGTGGCGTGGCGTGGCGTGGGCCGGGCGGCCGCGGGAGGCCGGGGCCTGGGGCGGGGTCTCCGGGGCGGTGTGCGGCTGGAAGCGGCCGGGGCACCGCGGGCTTCTGTCGACGCAGAGCGGTGCAGGCCGTGGCGCTTCCAGAACGTTCCGTGGAGGCGGGAGGCTGCACCGGGCACATGCTGCTGCGGGACCGCTGCTGCAGGGGAGGTGTTCGACCCGGAGCTGCTGGCAGCTCCCTGCGGTGGCCGGGGAGAGCTGTCCTTCCCTCGCCCCTCCTCCCTTTCTCTCCCGCCCCCGGCTTCCCCCTCTAGGCCCGTCGTTGGGTTTTGTGTTTTGCAGCAGGTTATTTGGTGGTTTCAGCGCTCTGTATGACGGGGATGGTTAAATTGCCCACTCTCAGAGTTGTCTGGTCGGGATGAGTGAAGCTGTGCTTTAAAGACGTTAAGATGCTACATGAATGGGACTATATGGTTATATGTAAATTCACTGAGTTAATTGCTAAGTCCAATCTCCGTTCCTGGATAGCGAGAACCTGGGCTAAAGGAGGAAGACAATGCTAGATAATACAGTACTACTGGTTACAAAGCAAAGCTGTTTTCCATGGGGGCAGCTTAGATCTCTCTGCACCTCACTTCCCTGTGCTTTAGGTTGTTGGAGGGCGTACCGACTTGCCTGGGGCACTGTGCAAAGGCCCAAGACAGCTTGGACCTAGAGCTGGGCCTCTCCTAAGCCTCCCTGGAACAAGGAGGCCAGAGAACCTGGCGTGGAGACCCCTGCCTGGCTCCTCAGGGAGACAAATATAGTCCAGAATGCCAAATCGAAACCTGCAACAAGAAATTCTGCTGCCCTCAACCTGGCCACAGGAGCAGAAAATCCATGTTTGGATGGAGCTGTGCCAGAGCTAATAAGCACTGTTAGACTTGAGCAGGCTCCACAACAAGTGCTTGTGGAGCAAAAGAGTCAATAACTTGGTTACGGACAGGGGAACATTGATTATATTCCACTGTACACGTTGGCATCTCATGTAAGTTTTTGGGCAAAGTTTATCCTTCTAGAGCACAGCAGGAAAATTGTTTGCATTTGAGGAAGGACAGTATAGAAAAGGTGGTGTTCTTTCTTCATCTGTCACTTGTTTTTTCTGCGCAGGTAAGCTATGGATATGGATATAGATAGTATTTCCTCAGTCTCTTCTCTGCAGTCCCTTGCCAAGCTACTTAGTGATGCTCAAGAAGAAGATGACGACGACGACGACGACGACGATGACGGGGTGAGTCTTCCACAAGAAATGCTGCTGCTTCTACATGTTGTACCACAGTCTCACCTTGTTAACTAAGAAGCAAATTTGGCTTTTCCCAGGGTGAGTAAAGAAAGCCTTATGCAGCTTTGGACTGACTGAAACAGCTAGAAGGTATTTGTAGGGTAAGAAGCTCCTGAGGGAGAAAGTAAGGAAGATGCCCCAGGAATAGGAGGCGAGATTGTGAGCATGGAATGGGAGGAAGATTTATTTTCTCAGCCTAAAGGAAATGAGAACATGCAGTTGAAAGAGTGTTAGATACTTCAGACTTCCCCCTACTTTTCCCTGAAGTCTGCCAGAGATGAAGGCAATTACAACTAGATACAAAGGACTTCATATGAAGGAAAAAGTTGCTGCTTAACTTCTGAGTAGAGACTAAAATATCCAGAGGCAACTGAGTGTGCTAATTCTGCATGTCAGACACTGAAGAACTGTAGAGATAATTGATCACTGAAGTACAATATTATCCCTTATCCCTTCTTCTTTATGTCATTTCTTTTACAGACGCTTACTGTAGAAACAGTTGTCAGACAGGAAAGAATAGAAGAGCTGAAAGGCTCGGTATCACATTGCAAGTCCCTGGATACCTCATTTTAATTTCTGGCAATGGTTTCCTTCAGGTTTGAGTAGATCCAGAAAGTTTTGTTTACCTAACACATACACATGCTTGTTCTCCAGCGGCTTAGCAAAAAACTAAGTATTGAAACTCTTCAGATATTGTTCCAAAAATTCTATTCAGTTATTACTTCTATACAACACCTAACTAAAAAAAAAAAAAAAAAAAAAAAAAAAAAAAGTTTAAGTAGAACTGATTCAGTTGTTTTAAAGTACTGGGTTTTGTGCAGAGAAACATCAAATCAACCCCGAGGGCACAGCTATACTAGGATCATTTTGACACTATTTCTACAGCAGCATTTTCTTCCCCAAAGTAAACTATACAAGAGAGAAAACGTTGCACACAGGTCTCCCCAATAGACGTGGCCAGCAGGGCTGAATTAATCAAGGCAGGAAGACTGCAACGTCCAATGTCACTAGCCCAGAAAAAGCCCTCAGAAGAAAGGCCAAAAGTTGAATAAAACGGAGCTTTGAACGATAGGCAGGCTCTTTCAGATTCGACGCCGACAAACAATAATCAAAACCCAGTCTGCAAATTGTTTCACGACATCACCTTGACAGCTAAACATCTGTCCAAAGGGTCATTCAAATGACAGAAACTCCCATGCGAGCTTCAGGAAAACATCCTCTTGCTGTAAGAGAACTGTTCAGTCTAATCTCAATGTCCTGATTTCCAAACATCTCATTCCTGAGTTTAAATATTAAATATTTCATTTAATTGAAAATAGTTGCTCATTCTAACATACCAAGAGTGTGAGGACATTTTTAAGGCAATGTTTTTTTCAATTCTGTATTGTGAATTCTTTGCCACCAGGCGGAAGTGCAGCAACACAGCTCATCACAGGTCGGATTTTTCTTTCCCCAAGACATCCAGTTTCAGAGCACCTTCAAAACTGTTACTAAATATTTAGTGTCAGGTGTATTTCTTTATTTGTCCACTTTTCAGTTTGTCTCAGTTCAGGTTTCGCAACCTTGCCTTCTAAATCCTATCCATCTAACCATGCAAGTGCATCTAGAGACTGATACTTGAGTATGTAAGACTCTACTACTATGGCTTTCTATGAAGATTTCCTCTGTGCAAGGAAATGATTGCTGCCATATGCCTATCCGATGATGCCAAAATCTCTTGTCGTAATTCACCATTTCCAGTGTTGGCTTCCAGCCTCATCGGCTTTCTTAGTAATAAGGTGTGTACATAGTCGTAGTTTAAGAGAGAAGAATCAGGTGGGTCTGTGCGCGTCTAGATGAAAAAGTACGTATGTATGTATGCAGCTATACTGCCATCTGGCAGTATTTGGGAATGATGACACACAGGCAACTGTGGGACTCAGGATGGCGCGGCCCATGGAAGAGGGGTTTGCTCTGGGGTGCTCCCCAAGAGTTAAGGAACCCCGGTGCACCACGGCCGGAGTCACCACACTGTGGGGTTGCTGTAGCCCTCCAGCGACCCCTGAGTGCTGAGCAAACCTAGTCAGCAAAGGAGAAGTGACACTGCGGACTCGCCCTGTAAGCCTCTGGGTAGCGTGGAACTGGGTTATCTGTTGAGTACGCATACTGTTGGGTGTTGAACATGCGTACTGTTATCTGTTGCCCAGCCTCTTGACCACACTGTTATTGGCTGAGGCCGTCGGTTCTGCTGTGTGACTGTGGTCTGGCACTGTTCGAATGGGCAAGGAACTAAGCCCGGGAAGGATAAAAGAGAGTAAGCTACCTACCTCTGTGTGGACTCAGACTCGCCCTCAGTTGGCCTGCAGACCAGACAACCCACTGATCAGCGGGGACGCCACTGATGGCGACCGCCAGGGAGAACCTGAATCATCCCGGCACAGCCCGAGCGTGGTGAGAAGAGTCTGGGGAAAACTGTACCGGAGGGGTGGCCCGTAAGTACAAGGAAAGGGTGAGAATGGTCACTGTACCGCGCATCCGAGAAAAGTCACTGTACTGAGCATCCGTGGCTTAACCAGGGAGCTCTAATATGTGTATTCTATTTTCAGTTCTATTGTATTTCTAGCTTTACTATTCAGCTTTGTTATACTTGTAGATGGTTTGGTGTTAATTGTTTAGTGTTGTCATATGTAACTTCTTATACCTGCCAAATGATGATCTCTGAAGTTCAGCGCGCTAACCCAGGAATCTGACAGAATCTCAGCTGCTCCCCTGTTGGCGCATCACAGTTGTGCAGGAGCTGGTAGGCTTCGAGTCTGGATTTGCTGGGAGCTGAATCAGGTCACAGCTGTGCGGGAAAGGGGCTTTGCAGCAGTTGCCACCACTTGCGCCTGTCAGGGTGCGCGGAGCAGCAGAGGAGGGCAGCAGGCTGCCCGAGCACCGCTGGGGCGCAGGCAGTGGCTGTGGCGGGGAGGGGGCTTTGCTGCACGGGGCAGCGGGACAGAGCGCCCGCCGCCTCCAGCCCCGGCGCCGCAGCTGGGCTCCGGCTGTGCCCGCACGGCTGCTGCCGAGGCCCCGAGGCCTGGCCACCGGGACACTCTGCAGCCCCGCACTGGAAAGCCCCATTACTTGGATTTAGAAATCCTAGTTAGTGGGATTTAACCCATTCAAGAGTGCCACCGGCACAGCCGCGGAGCGCAGACAGGCCGCGAGCCGCCGGCAGGGTGGCAGCGCTTCCCGGCCCTGGTGGGTGGGCACGAGTGCGGCGTGCCCGGGAGCCAGCGTGAAAGCGCGGGGAGCGAGCGCGGGGCTGCCGGCCTGCGGGGCTGTGAGGGGCTCTCGTAGCCGGCGTCCCCCGCGCTGCCGCTCGCCCAGGAGCGCTCCTGGCCAAAGCCCTCGGGCCCGGCCATGTTGGCACTGGAGCGCGTGCGAGTGGAGGAGCTCTGTGCCCCAAGGCCTGTGGGTGGGAGAGATCCCCCCCACCCCCGGCCCCCGCGAGCTGCTCTAAGGAAACACCACTCTGGCGCTGCGTGAGCTCTGCCTCCTCTCCGTCTTTATTGCCCAGGGGCCTCCTCGTGCAGGTGGCCGGGCGCGATGATGGCACCGGCCCGAGACGGAGGAGCACGGTGCGGGCAGGCTGGGCGGAGGGACGGTGCCGTGGCCTGGTGTCGGTGCCCAGCCCGAGATGCCACCCGTTCAGGCCTTGTCGCCGGCTGGTGCTTCGAGCCTGCCTGTGCCAGGCACGCCTGCATCTGCGGTGTTCTCCTCCTGCGTGGTGGCACTGAAATGGAAGCCGGGGTTGTGTGCAGTAGCTCTCTGAAGGGCACACTGGCCAGCCCCAAGGGAAAGGGAGCAGGAGAATACGCCCTTAAGCTGCCCCCAGAGGCCCCAAAGCAAGCCCGCCCTTGAAAGGGGCGCAGCATAGCCTGAGCAAGGTGTCTTCTGCTTTTGTGGTGGCGATTACCTGTCACTGGAAGAGCTTCTGCTGAACTCTCCCATGCCCGGTGTAGGAGGCAGGGATGGGAGAAGGCCGCCATACGGATTGTCGTCTTCATTGCCCCAGATGTTGCAGAGCTCTAGGCTTGCTGCGCTCGGAGAAGCACACCTGGAGCAGGTACACTGCAGGCTGCTGTGAAGCTGGAAATAACACATTAGCAGATGAGCTTTGCGTTGGTGCGAGTTTGAAGAGGGGAAGGTTTGAAGGGACTTGCTCGGATGGAGCTTTTTGTCCTGGAGGCAGGACAGAACTCACCTCTCCGCAGTGGCAGCGGTAGTGGCAAGCGGATGCCTCGGCATCGTCCTCTGGAGACCTAGGAATCGTACCGAGAGGTATGGTAAAGGATTTTTAGTTGTCCTTTTGAAAGGAAGCGCGCTCCCTAGGAGGGAACTTGTGCTCTGTTCCATTTGCCAGGGAAAGGGTTAAAATGCCGGCCTGGGAGCTTTCTGGGAAGCCTTGAGAGTACCTGTGGGCTTCAGGTAAGCACTTTGTGCAGCTGTGTAATGGCTGCCTTGCAGGTGTGCTGTTCTTGTTGCCATGCCCACATTGGGAGCTGCTGTGCAAGGTGTATCACTTTGCAAGGGGTGTGAATTTCAAACATTACCTTTCTTTCCTGGTCTTGAGTCGGTAGTAGAGCCAAACGCAGAACGCAAAGAACAACGTCAAGATGACGAGCGTCAAAGTGTTGGCGACGATGACGACAACAGTTCTGCGTTTTGGAGGGCTGGGGTCAGCCTCTGCAGAACCCTTGGGGGAGAGTACTGCAAAACAGTGGCCAGAGATCAGCGTTTAATATAAACGTGCATGCTGTGGTAGGTGAAAGGTAGGAAGGGGAGGGCTGAAGCGTGAAGAGCCCAAGCGCAGCGGCACACGCATCACAGCCGTGGGGACGTGGCATCCCAGCACGTGCGGGATGCCATGTGGTATCCTAGTTTGGTGCCGTGCATTGAGAAAACGCCCCATTCTTCTCTTCTCCCCCCTGCTCCTTTTGGTGCGTTTTGCTCCTCCTCTCTCCCTCCTTCCTGCGCTGGGAGAAAGGGAAGCAGGAGCCTGCTGTCACGAGCGAGACCCACTCTTGTGCTGGGCCGAGGCTCGGCAGATGCTTGTGTGTGCCCAGGGCGGGCAGCGCAGGAGGGCGGCGCAGAAGGCTGTGGAAAGCCGCGTCTCTGCAGAAGAGCTCCTCCTCAAGTGTTCTCAGCTTTGGAAGGGAGCCCCCTATTCTGCCTGTGCCCCCAGGTGCTGGTAGGGGCCCGTGGGAGCGCTGCCTTGCCCCTGGAGATTCACCCTTAGACAATGTTAGTGGGGGAGAGGAGGTCTTGCGTCGGAGTACGTACCTTCAGACAGCACCGAAGCCTCTCTTTCCCCAGGTATGGGGACCCCGTGTACAAGAAGAGTACACAGGAGAAGGCACACCAAGGCAGAGCAGCCAGCCATGTCTGCTGGTACTCCCAAAGCTGTGTGCGCAAATGAGGCCTGCCCGGCAACGGGGCCCTGGGTTGCCCTGGCGGTGCTGTGACATCGCCGGCGGGCGTGCAGACCTTGTGAAGGTGTCAGGAGCTCCTCACAATGGGCCGCTGAGCGTGCGCGCGGCCTGCCAGCTCCTTCCCAGTCACCCTGCACAGGCGTGACCTCAGTGCCACCGGCTGTTTGTTGTAGGCCGTGCTTCTCCTGAGCGCCGTTTGGCGGGGAGGCGGTCTTTCACGGAGCCGGGCAGGCTGTGCAGACGAACCTCTGCAGGGCCTGACGAAAGCTAGGGAGGATGCGCAGGAGCAGGCTGGGAGACTGTCTGGCTCCGTGCATTTCCCCACAGTAAAACAGTAGCCACAGGAAAACACTAGGCACGTTAAGGGAGTGTTTAAATGGGTACGTCTGCTTTAGACCCCACGACAGGCAGGGGCTTTCCTTTCCCCGAAGAAAGGAAGGCGGCTGTGACCCCCCCCCCCACCCCCCCCGCCCCTTGCTCTCGGGCTGACACACTGCCCCGGCAAGGCAGCAAAAGCCACATTCCAAAATTCATTTTCGGGGTGCCGTGCTCCCTGGTATTGCTACCTTAGTATAATCCTTGCACTCCAGTTGGAAATAGCGTGTGGGCTGTGGCCCCATAATGCTGATATACAAGCCATGGAAGCAGTTACCCAGCGAGGGCAGTTGACCTGGAAAAAACAATAGTGAATCTGTAACCACAGAAGTGATAGAAAACACACCCATCGATGCCTTAACGCTTTTAAATGAAGACATACACAATATTGGCCAAATTACTGTACAGAATCATTTCACACTTGACTGTTTGCTAGCCTCTCAAGGAGCAGTGTGTGCCTTAACTAATGACAGTTGCTGTTTTTATGTTAACCATTTCCATCAGATTACTACTGATGTATATCAGATAGCCAACCGCACTAAAGTTTTGCATATCGTTGGGGAGGACCTCCAGTGACCCCTGAGTGCTGAGCAAGCCTAGTCAGCAAAGGAGAAGTGACACTGCAGACTCGCCCTGTAAGCCTCTGGGTAGCGTGGAACTGGGTTGTCTGTTGACCACCCTGTTGGTATCCATCCTGTTACCGGCTGAGGCCATCGCTTCTGTTGTGTAACCGTGGTCTGGCACTGTTTGATTGGATGAAAAACCCTAAGCCTCTGAAGGACAGAAGAAAGCCACATACCTCTGTGCGGACTCAGTCTCACCCTCACTTGGCCTGCACACCCAGCAACCCACCCATCAGCAGGGACACCCCGATGGCAACTGCCAGGGAGAACCTGAATCATCCCAGCATAGCTTGAGCACGCTGAGAACAATCTGGGGAAAACCGTACTGGAGAGGTGGTCCATAAGGACAAGGAAAGGCTGAGAACGGTCACTGTACCGTGCATCTGTGGCTTAACCACAGAGCTCTGATATGTGCATTCTGTTTTCAGTTCTTTACTTTTTAGCTTTGTTAGACTTGTAGATGGTCTGGTGTAAGTTGTTCAGTGTTGTCCAGTGTCCGTCGTATGTGTGTAACTGCTTAGCTCTAGTAAATTCTTACACTTGACAAATGATGATCTCTTGAGTTCAGTGCAACTAACCCGAATCTGAAAGAATCTCCGACGCCCCTCTATTGGCGCGTCACAGTCAACAAAACCACCTTGGATAAAACAGTGAGTAGGCTACACCCTGCTTACGGAATATAGTCCTTGTCTCAAACAGGCCCGCAAGTTTCACTGTTAAAGTGAAACAGGTTTGTTGCCTGGGTTCAGCAACAGTTCAGCATCCTGGGCAGGGCACTCCCCTTCCTCACCACTCCCATCCCTGCCTCTATACCCCCACCCCAAATCCACCAAAGACACTCTCCAAGCACTTCAAATGCAACTCTGACACTTCTCTTCAGTGGCAGAATTATTTCAGCCTCAGCCTCCAAACCCCTTCAGTAATACTTCTCAAACACCACTCAGCTTAGGAATCCCCATCCCTAATGATGAAGACCCCCACCCCCACCAGCCCAAAAAGTACTGACAGCAAAGCCATTCAAAATCCTGCAAGGCACATTCAAACACGAGAGCATCCCACTGTTATCTCGGCAGTCACTTGCCTTCTGGGCCATTTTACACTGTACTTGTCTTCCTTTATCACCTCCGGTTTCAAATTCACACATACACAGTCACAAAATAAAGACTGGCCATTCAGAATGTAAGGAGGCAAGACTACAGGCTACTTCATCTCAGCATTAAGCTCAAATATCACAAGAAACAGCTAAGCCAAGAGATGCTGTTCTGAGAAACTTCCCCACATAAACAGATGCTTTGCTTCAGACTGACCTAGCCAGGTGGCAAACTCACTAATTCAGACACACATACAAGTTCTGCCAATTGCTGTAATGTTAAGAAACAAACGGATACATGCATATCCGCTTGGGCCCTAATGGGTGCACTTTTGCGTCTGTAACTAGAGACCCTGGATAAATAGGGAAAAAAAGAAAGCATGTATTACGACCACGAGTTTCACTTCACACCAGCAAAAGCTGAAGGAGGCTTCAGAACTTCACACACCACCCCCAGGTGCCCTCCATGTCGGCAGGCTTCCCAATTACAGCCCACATTCCCAGCCCAGGCACTCACCTGAGCACTGTCCCCCAAGGCTGAAGGCAGTTGCTGGCTGTGTTGTTTGTTGCTCCTAGGGTGGCAGCAGCGGTGGCAGCGGCAGCAGGCGCTGCTCCAAAGGTCAGCCCCGCGGGCGCTGCTTGCGGGGCCGCACTGCTTACGGTGCTGATACTGAAGCTGGGTGTTGCTGCCTGGGTTGCACTACCACTGGAAAAAGTAAACCCTCCAGTTGTCCCAGACCGAGTGGTAGTGGCGGTGGTACCAGCAGAGCCAAAAACAAAGCCAGAGGGGGCTGCTGCTTGCCTTGAGGGCGCACTAGCCGGTACAGAGCTGCCGAACCCAAAGCCTCCTGTGATACCTGCAGCTTGAGTTGTGCTACTGCCTCCCAAGTGTAATTTGGGTGCCTTTCCCCTAGGGGAAAAAAAAAAAAAAAAAAAGTAAGGTAATCTGAGACATATATCCAGTGAACTACTAAGAATCAGCTTTCTTACAAAGTATTTACTGACAGCAGAGAACATCTTAATTTCAGAGATGTGCACTTCAGGTTCCTACTTCAAGCTAACTGCAGCCCAGTTTTGACACAGATCGCACTACAATTCCTGTCATACAGACTCCACCAAGTCCACTTTTACTGACTCCTCCTTAATTACCTCCTCCCACCAAGGTATTTACATCACCATGAATGTTTCAGAATAAGTTTCTTCTCTCAGACCTTACACATCCTTGTCACCTCCTCTGCTTCAAACTAACACAAGACTTTCTTCCAGCTGCCTTCCCACTGCTAGCCTCCATCCAACTCCCTTTCCACCGTTCTCGGGTGGAAAAGTTATTTTAAATTTAACAAACAAAAACAGTACGATGATGACAAAAGGCCTTCCTGAGCAGCAGCTGCATATTTGGAAGAAAGAAGGAAAGAACATAAGCTAAGAAGGAAAGAGTGTATTTTTTGAAAAAGTGAAGCCATTCTTTCGTATGATTTTCCACTAGTATAACTGCCCCAGGGACCCTCAGAAATGGCACTATTCTGTAAAGTAAAACTGAAAAGCAAAAATGCCAATAACCTCAATTACTTACCAGCTCCAGTCTCTCCCCTTTCCCAGCCACAAGGCAGATGACAAAGTAAAACTACAGCTCGCACCTGCCTAACACCTCTTTTCCATTGCTATCAATAAGATGCTGGTTCTTGGTAACCTTCATTCTACCTTACTAACATGACCTGAGGAGCACTGCTCGGGCAAAAGCAGAGCAAGCAGGATTTCCCTGGGCTGTTTCATCACATTTTTCCACTTCAGAAGTGGGACTATCTGGAAAGACAAATGATTCTACCAATTCCCATTCCAGGGTTTACAGTGTCTTAAAAGGACTGAAGTCCTGCTTGGGAAAGGACAGATTCTGAGCACCCCAAGTTTTAATCACAACAGAACAGGCGCACCATGCAAAAGCTCAAATTCTCCTTTTTCTTAACCAGCATGGACTCATGTCTCCAAAGCAGCAGCATAAACATACAACTTTCAGCAGTGGAATAAGTCACAGGATTGACTGGTCTTGATAGCCCGTGGAAAAGTGAATGGAGAGAAAGAACAGGCCCCAGTAAACACCTACGGATGTGCTGCACTGCAGCACAGGTTCACCCCGCAACAGCAGCGGCCTCGCTCTGTTCTGAGGTACTTTCCCAGGCGCCTCCAAAGCAGCAGGCCGCTCGGCAGCGCCGCCACCTCCCCCCCCGCCCCCCCGCGGCGGCGGGCGCTGGGCCGCGGGACTCACCCCAGCGAGAACACGGCCCCGGCCGGCGCCGCCGTGGCGGCGGGCTGCGTGCCGAAGCTGAAGCCGGCGGGCTGCGCGGTGCTGGCCGGCGTGCTGAGGGAGAAGAGCCCGGCCGGCTGGCTGCTGGCGGGCGTCTGCGCCGCCGTGCCGAAGCTGAAGCCTCCCGAGGCGGCGGAGGTGGAGAAGGAGAAGCCCGTCGCGGCCGTGGTGGCGGCGGCCGTCTTCGGCACGCCGAAGGTGAAGCCGCCTCCCGCCGCGCCCGACCCGAAGCTGAACTGGTTCATGGCTGCCGGCGGCCTGCGAGAGAAGGGGCGCGCCGCCGTCAGCCCTCGGGGGCGGGGGGGCGCCCCACGGCCCCGGCCCGCGGCTGAAGCGACGTGCGGGGGCGCGGCTCGCCGCCCACCGGGGCTGCGGCACCGGCCGAGGGCAGGGCAGGGCAGGGCAGGGCGACGGGGGCGGGGCGGCGGCCCCGAGCACCTACCGGACCGACGGCGACGGCGACAGCCCCTCCCCGCCGCCAGCTCCCGCTCCCTGCACGGCGCGCGCGCCCGCTGAGGACGCTTTTTACGTTGCTTCCGGCCGGTAGACAGTGACGCAACTGCTCTGCGCCCGCCCCTCGCCCCGCCGCCCAGGCGCCGGCCGGGCTCTCACCGCTCCGAAAAACTATTGGCTCTCCCTGCCGCCGCTCATCGGACACCACGCCGCATTGGCTCACGGGGCGAGGCGGAGCGGCGGGCTCCTCGTTACTGTGGCAACGGAGGACGCGGCCGGTGCCGGGTGACGGTTGCAGGCGGCGGTTGCAGGCGGCGGTACGGCCGGGGCCGGGGCCGGGGCCGGGGCCGGGGCCGGGGCGCCCTGGCGCCCGCTGAGGCGGCTGCTCGCTGCGTGGCGTGGCGTGGCGTGGCGTGGCGTGGCGTGGGCCGGGCGGCCGCGGGAGGCCGGGGCCTGGGGCGGGGTCTCCGGGGCGGTGTGCGGCTGGAAGCGGCCGGGGCACCGCGGGCTTCTGTCGACGCAGAGCGGTGCAGGCCGTGGCGCTTCCAGAACGTTCCGTGGAGGCGGGAGGCTGCACCGGGCACATGCTGCTGCGGGACCGCTGCTGCAGGGGAGGTGTTCGACCCGGAGCTGCTGGCAGCTCCCTGCGGTGGCCGGGGAGAGCTGTCCTTCCCTCGCCCCTCCTCCCTTTCTCTCCCGCCCCCGGCTTCCCCCTCTAGGCCCGTCGTTGGGTTTTGTGTTTTGCAGCAGGTTATTTGGTGGTTTCAGCGCTCTGTATGACGGGGATGGTTAAATTGCCCACTCTCAGAGTTGTCTGGTCGGGATGAGTGAAGCTGTGCTTTAAAGACGTTAAGATGCTACATGAATGGGACTATATGGTTATATGTAAATTCACTGAGTTAATTGCTAAGTCCAATCTCCGTTCCTGGATAGCGAGAACCTGGGCTAAAGGAGGAAGACAATGCTAGATAATACAGTACTACTGGTTACAAAGCAAAGCTGTTTTCCATGGGGGCAGCTTAGATCTCTCTGCACCTCACTTCCCTGTGCTTTAGGTTGTTGGAGGGCGTACCGACTTGCCTGGGGCACTGTGCAAAGGCCCAAGACAGCTTGGACCTAGAGCTGGGCCTCTCCTAAGCCTCCCTGGAACAAGGAGGCCAGAGAACCTGGCGTGGAGACCCCTGCCTGGCTCCTCAGGGAGACAAATATAGTCCAGAATGCCAAATCGAAACCTGCAACAAGAAATTCTGCTGCCCTCAACCTGGCCACAGGAGCAGAAAATCCATGTTTGGATGGAGCTGTGCCAGAGCTAATAAGCACTGTTAGACTTGAGCAGGCTCCACAACAAGTGCTTGTGGAGCAAAAGAGTCAATAACTTGGTTACGGACAGGGGAACATTGATTATATTCCACTGTACACGTTGGCATCTCATGTAAGTTTTTGGGCAAAGTTTATCCTTCTAGAGCACAGCAGGAAAATTGTTTGCATTTGAGGAAGGACAGTATAGAAAAGGTGGTGTTCTTTCTTCATCTGTCACTTGTTTTTTCTGCGCAGGTAAGCTATGGATATGGATATAGATAGTATTTCCTCAGTCTCTTCTCTGCAGTCCCTTGCCAAGCTACTTAGTGATGCTCAAGAAGAAGATGACGACGACGACGACGACGACGATGACGGGGTGAGTCTTCCACAAGAAATGCTGCTGCTTCTACATGTTGTACCACAGTCTCACCTTGTTAACTAAGAAGCAAATTTGGCTTTTCCCAGGGTGAGTAAAGAAAGCCTTATGCAGCTTTGGACTGACTGAAACAGCTAGAAGGTATTTGTAGGGTAAGAAGCTCCTGAGGGAGAAAGTAAGGAAGATGCCCCAGGAATAGGAGGCGAGATTGTGAGCATGGAATGGGAGGAAGATTTATTTTCTCAGCCTAAAGGAAATGAGAACATGCAGTTGAAAGAGTGTTAGATACTTCAGACTTCCCCCTACTTTTCCCTGAAGTCTGCCAGAGATGAAGGCAATTACAACTAGATACAAAGGACTTCATATGAAGGAAAAAGTTGCTGCTTAACTTCTGAGTAGAGACTAAAATATCCAGAGGCAACTGAGTGTGCTAATTCTGCATGTCAGACACTGAAGAACTGTAGAGATAATTGATCACTGAAGTACAATATTATCCCTTATCCCTTCTTCTTTATGTCATTTCTTTTACAGACGCTTACTGTAGAAACAGTTGTCAGACAGGAAAGAATAGAAGAGCTGAAAGGCTCGGTATCACATTGCAAGTCCCTGGATACCTCATTTTAATTTCTGGCAATGGTTTCCTTCAGGTTTGAGTAGATCCAGAAAGTTTTGTTTACCTAACACATACACATGCTTGTTCTCCAGCGGCTTAGCAAAAAACTAAGTATTGAAACTCTTCAGATATTGTTCCAAAAATTCTATTCAGTTATTACTTCTATACAACACCTAACTAAAAAAAAAAAAAAAAAAAAAAAAAAGAAAAAGTTTAAGTAGAACTGATTCAGTTGTTTTAAAGTACTGGGTTTTGTGCAGAGAAACATCAAATCAACCCCAAGGGCACAGCTATACTAGGATCATTTTGACACTATTTCTACAGCAGCATTTTCTTCCCCAAAGTAAACTATACAAGAGAGAAAACGTTGCACACAGGTCTCCCCAATAGACGTGGCCAGCAGGGCTGAATTAATCAAGGCAGGAAGACTGCAACGTCCAATGTCACTAGCCCAGAAAAAGCCCTCAGAAGAAAGGCCAAAAGTTGAATAAAACGGAGCTTTGAACGATAGGCAGGCTCTTTCAGATTCGACGCCGACAAACAATAATCAAAACCCAGTCTGCAAATTGTTTCACGACATCACCTTGACAGCTAAACATCTGTCCAAAGGGTCATTCAAATGACAGAAACTCCCATGCGAGCTTCAGGAAAACATCCTCTTGCTGTAAGAGAACTGTTCAGTCTAATCTCAATGTCCTGATTTCCAAACATCTCATTCCTGAGTTTAAATATTAAATATTTCATTTAATTGAAAATAGTTGCTCATTCTAACATACCAAGAGTGTGAGGACATTTTTAAGGCAATGTTTTTTTCAATTCTGTATTGTGAATTCTTTGCCACCAGGCGGAAGTGCAGCAACACAGCTCATCACAGGTCGGATTTTTCTTTCCCCAAGACATCCAGTTTCAGAGCACCTTCAAAACTGTTACTAAATATTTAGTGTCAGGTGTATTTCTTTATTTGTCCACTTTTCAGTTTGTCTCAGTTCAGGTTTCGCAACCTTGCCTTCTAAATCCTATCCATCTAACCATGCAAGTGCATCTAGAGACTGATACTTGAGTATGTAAGACTCTACTACTATGGCTTTCTATGAAGATTTCCTCTGTGCAAGGAAATGATTGCTGCCATATGCCTATCCGATGATGCCAAAATCTCTTGTCGTAATTCACCATTTCCAGTGTTGGCTTCCAGCCTCATCGGCTTTCTTAGTAATAAGGTGTGTACATAGTCGTAGTTTAAGAGAGAAGAATCAGGTGGGTCTGTGCGCGTCTAGATGAAAAAGTACGTATGTATGTATGCAGCTATACTGCCATCTGGCAGTATTTGGGAATGATGACACACAGGCAACTGTGGGACTCAGGATGGCGCGGCCCATGGAAGAGGGGTTTGCTCTGGGGTGCTCCCCAAGAGTTAAGGAACCCCGGTGCACCACGGCCGGAGTCACCACACTGTGGGGTTGCTGTAGCCCTCCAGCGACCCCTGAGTGCTGAGCAAACCTAGTCAGCAAAGGAGAAGTGACACTGCGGACTCGCCCTGTAAGCCTCTGGGTAGCGTGGAACTGGGTTATCTGTTGAGTACGCATACTGTTGGGTGTTGAACATGCGTACTGTTATCTGTTGCCCAGCCTCTTGACCACACTGTTATTGGCTGAGGCCGTCGGTTCTGCTGTGTGACTGTGGTCTGGCACTGTTCGAATGGGCAAGGAACTAAGCCCGGGAAGGATAAAAGAGAGTAAGCTACCTACCTCTGTGTGGACTCAGACTCGCCCTCAGTTGGCCTGCAGACCAGACAACCCACTGATCAGCGGGGACGCCACTGATGGCGACCGCCAGGGAGAACCTGAATCATCCCGGCACAGCCCGAGCGTGGTGAGAAGAGTCTGGGGAAAACTGTACCGGAGGGGTGGCCCGTAAGTACAAGGAAAGGGTGAGAATGGTCACTGTACCGTGCATCCGAGAAAAGTCACTGTACTGAGCATCCGTGGCTTAACCAGGGAGCTCTAATATGTGTATTCTATTTTCAGTTCTATTGTATTTCTAGCTTTACTATACTTTTCAGCTTTGTTATACTTGTAGATGGTTTGGTGTTAATTGTTTAGTGTTGTCATATGTAACTTCTTATACCTGCCAAATGATGATCTCTGAAGTTCAGCGCGCTAACCCAGGAATCTGACAGAATCTCAGCTGCTCCCCTGTTGGCGCATCACAGTTGTGCAGGAGCTGGTAGGCTTCGAGTCTGGATTTGCTGGGAGCTGAATCAGGTCACAGCTGTGCGGGAAAGGGGCTTTGCAGCAGTTGCCACCACTTGCGCCTGTCAGGGTGCGCGGAGCAGCAGAGGAGGGCAGCAGGCTGCCCGAGCACCGCTGGGGCGCAGGCAGTGGCTGTGGCGGGGAGGGGGCTTTGCTGCACGGGGCAGCGGGACAGAGCGCCCGCCGCCTCCAGCCCCGGCGCCGCAGCCGGGCTCCGGCTGTGCCCGCACGGCTGCTGCCAAGGCCCCGAGGCCTGGCCACCGGGACACTCTGCAGCCCCGCATTGGAAAGCCCCATTACTTGGATTTAGAAATCCTAGTTAGTGGGATTTAACCCATTCAAGAGTGCCACCGGCACAGCCGCGGAGCGCAGACAGGCCGCGAGCCGCCGGCAGGGTGGCAGCGCTTCCCGGCCCTGGTGGGTGGGCACGAGTGCGGCGTGCCCGGGAGCCAGCGTGAAAGCGCGGGGAGCGAGCGCGGGGCTGCCGGCCTGCGGGGCTGTGAGGGGCTCTCGTAGCCGGCGTCCCCCGCGCTGCCGCTCGCCCAGGAGCGCTCCTGGCCAAAGCCCTCGGGCCCGGCCATGTTGGCACTGGAGCGCGTGCGAGTGGAGGAGCTCTGTGCCCCAAGGCCTGTGGGTGGGAGAGATCCCCCCCACCCCCGGCCCCCGCGAGCTGCTCTAAGGAAACACCACTGGCGCTGCGTGAGCTCTGCCTCCTCTCCGTCTTTATTGCCCAGGGGCCTCCTCGTGCAGGTGGCCGGGCGTGATGATGGCACCGGCCCGAGACGGAGGAGCACGGTGCGGGCAGGCTGGGCAGAGGGACGGTGCCGTGGCCTGGTGTCGGTGCCCAGCCCGAGATGCCACCCGTTCAGGCCTTGTCGCTGGTTGGTGCTTCGAGCCTGCCTGTGCCAGGCACGCCTGCATCTGCGGTGTTCTCCTCCTGCGTGGTGGCACTGAAATGGAAGCCGGGGTTGTGTGCAGTAGCTCTCTGAAGGGCACACTGGCCAGCCCCAAGGGAAAGGGAGCAGGAGAATACGCCCTTAAGCTGCCCCCAGAGGCCCCAAAGCAAGCCCGCCCTTGAAAGGGGCGCAGCATAGCCTGAGCAAGGTGTCTTCTGCTTTTGTGGTGGCGATTACCTGTCACTGGAAGAGCTTCTGCTGAACTCTCCCATGCCCGGTGTAGGAGGCAGGGATGGGAGAAGGCCGCCATACGGATTGTCGTCTTCATTGCCCCAGATGTTGCAGAGCTCTAGGCTTGCTGCGCTCGGAGAAGCACACCTGGAGCAGGTACACTGCAGGCTGCTGTGAAGCTGGAAATAACACATTAGCAGATGAGCTTTGTGTTGGTGCGAGTTTGAAGAGGGGAAGGTTTGAAGGGACTTGCTCGGATGGAGCTTTTTGTCCTGGAGGCAGGACAGAACTCACCTCTCCGCAGTGGCAGCGGTAGTGGCAAGCGGATGCCTCGGCATCGTCCTCTGGAGACCTAGGAATCGTACCGAGAGGTATGGTAAAGGATTTTTAGTTGTCCTTTTGAAAGGAAGCGCGCTCCCTAGGAGGGAACTTGTGCTCTGTTCCATTTGCCAGGGAAAGGGTTAAAATGCCGGCCTGGGAGCTTTCTGGGAAGCCTTGAGAGTACCTGTGGGCTTCAGGTAAGCACTTTGTGCAGCTGTGTAATGGCTGCCTTGCAGGTGTGCTGTTCTTGTTGCCATGCCCACATTGGAAGCTGCTGTGCAAGGTGTATCACTTTGCAAGGGGTGTGAATTTCAAACATTACCTTTCTTTCCTGGTCTTGAGTCGGTAGTAGAGCCAAACGCAGAACGCAAAGAACAACGTCAAGATGACGAGCGTCAAAGTGTTGGCGACGATGACGACAACAGTTCTGCGTTTTGGAGGGCTGGGGTCAGCCTCTGCAGAACCCTTGGGGGAGAGTACTGCAAAACAGTGGCCAGAGATCAGCGTTTAATATAAACGTGCATGCTGTGGTAGGTGAAAGGTAGGAAGGGGAGGGCTGAAGCGTGAAGAGCCCAAGCGCAGCGGCACACGCATCACAGCCGTGGGGACGTGGCATCCCAGCACGTGCGGGATGCCATGTGGTATCCTAGTTTGGTGCCGTGCATTGAGAAAACGCCCCATTCTTCTCTTCTCCCCCCTGCTCCTTTTGGTGCGTTTTGCTCCTCCTCTCTCCCTCCTTCCTGCGCTGGGAGAAAGGGAAGCAGGAGCCTGCTGTCACGAGCGAGACCCACTCTTGTGCTGGGCCGAGGCTCGGCAGATGCTTGTGTGTGCCCAGGGCGGGCAGCGCAGGAGGGCGGCGCAGAAGGCTGTGGAAAGCCGCGTCTCTGCAGAAGAGCTCCTCCTCAAGTGTTCTCAGCTTTGGAAGGGAGCCCCCTATTCTGCCTGTGCCCCCAGGTGCTGGTAGGGGCCCGTGGGAGCGCTGCCTTGCCCCTGGAGATTCACCCTTAGACAATGTTAGTGGGGGAGAGGAGGTCTTGCGTCAGAGTACGTACCTTCAGACAGCACCGAAGCCTCTCTTTCCCCAGGTATGGGGACCCCGTGTACAAGAAGAGTACACAGGAGAAGGCACACCAAGGCAGAGCAGCCAGCCATGTCTGCTGGTACTCCCAAAGCTGTGTGCGCAAATGAGGCCTGCCCGGCAACGGGGCCCTGGGTTGCCCTGGCGGTGCTGTGACATCGCCGGCGGGCGTGCAGACCTTGTGAAGGTGTCAGGAGCTCCTCACAATGGGCCGCTGAGCGTGCGCGCGGCCTGCCAGCTCCTTCCCAGTCACCCTGCACAGGCGTGACCTCAGTGCCACCGGCTGTTTGTTGTAGGCCGTGCTTCTCCTGAGCGCCGTTTGGCGGGGAGGCGGTCTTTCACGGAGCCGGGCAGGCTGTGCAGACGAGCCTCTGCAGGGCCTGACGAAAGCTAGGGAGGATGCGCAGGAGCAGGCTGGGAGACTGTCTGGCTCCGTGCATTTCCCCACAGTAAAACAGTAGCCACAGGAAAACACTAGGCACGTTAAGGGAGTGTTTAAATGGGTACGTCTGCTTTAGACCCCACGACAGGCAGGGGCTTTCCTTTCCCCGAAGAAAGGAAGGCGGCTGTGACGCCCCTCCCCCCCGCCCCTTGCTCTCGGGCTGACACACTGCCCCGGCAAGGCAGCAAAAGCCACATTCCAAAATTCATTTTCGGGGTGCCGTGCTCCCTGGTATTGCTACCTTAGTATAATCCTTGCACTCCAGTTGGAAATAGCGTGTGGGCTGTGGCCCCATAATGCTGATATACAAGCCATGGAAGCAGTTACCCAGCGAGGGCAGTTGACCTGGAAAAAACAATAGTGAATCTGTAACCACAGAAGTGATAGAAAACACACCCATCGATGCCTTAACGCTTTTAAATGAAGACATACACAATATTGGCCAAACTACTGTACAGAATCATTTCACACTTGACTGTTTGCTAGCCTCTCAAGGAGCAGTGTGTGCCTTAACTAATGACAGTTGCTGTTTTTATGTTAACCATTTCCATCAGATTACTACTGATGTATATCAGATAGCCAACCGCACTAAAGTTTTGCATATCGTTGGGGAGGACCTCCAGTGACCCCTGAGTGCTGAGCAAGCCTAGTCAGCAAAGGAGAAGTGACACTGCAGACTCGCCCTGTAAGCCTCTGGGTAGCGTGGAACTGGGTTGTCTGTTGACCACCCTGTTGGTATCCATCCTGTTACCGGCTGAGGCCATCGCTTCTGTTGTGTAACCGTGGTCTGGCACTGTTTGATTGGATGAAAAACCCTAAGCCTCTGAAGGACAGAAGAAAGCCACATACCTCTGTGCGGACTCAGTCTCACCCTCACTTGGCCTGCACACCCAGCAACCCACCCATCAGCAGGGACACCCCGATGGCAACTGCCAGGGAGAACCTGAATCATCCCAGCATAGCTTGAGCACGCTGAGAACAATCTGGGGAAAACCGTACTGGAGAGGTGGTCCATAAGGACAAGGAAAGGCTGAGAACGGTCACTGTACCGTGCATCTGTGGCTTAACCACAGAGCTCTGATATGTGCATTCTGTTTTCAGTTCTTTACTTTTTAGCTTTGTTAGACTTGTAGATGGTCTGGTGTAAGTTGTTCAGTGTTGTCCAGTGTCCGTCGTATGTGTGTAACTGCTTAGCTCTAGTAAATTCTTACACTTGACAAATGATGATCTCTTGAGTTCAGTGCAACTAACCCGAATCTGAAAGAATCTCCGACGCCCCTCTATTGGCGCGTCACAGTCAACAAAACCACCTTGGATAAAACAGTGAGTAGGCTACACCCTGCTTACGGAATATAGTCCTTGTCTCAAACAGGCCCGCAAGTTTCACTGTTAAAGTGAAACAGGTTTGTTGCCTGGGTTCAGCAACAGTTCAGCATCCTGGGCAGGGCACTCCCCTTCCTCACCACTCCCATCCCTGCCTCTATACCCCCACCCCAAATCCACCAAAGACACTCTCCAAGCACTTCAAATGCAACTCTGACACTTCTCTTCAGTGGCAGAATTATTTCAGCCTCAGCCTCCAAACCCCTTCAGTAATACTTCTCAAACACCACTCAGCTTAGGAATCCCCATCCCTAATGATGAAGACCCCCACCCCCACCAGCCCAAAAAGTACTGACAGCAAAGCCATTCAAAATCCTGCAAGGCACATTCAAACACGAGAGCATCCCACTGTTATCTCGGCAGTCACTTGCCTTCTGGGCCATTTTACACTGTACTTGTCTTCCTTTATCACCTCCGGTTTCAAATTCACACATACACAGTCACAAAATAAAGACTGGCCATTCAGAATGTAAGGAGGCAAGACTACAGGCTACTTCATCTCAGCATTAAGCTCAAATATCACAAGAAACAGCTAAGCCAAGAGATGCTGTTCTGAGAAACTTCCCCACATAAACAGATGCTTTGCTTCAGACTGACCTAGCCAGGTGGCAAACTCACTAATTCAGACACACATACAAGTTCTGCCAATTGCTGTAATGTTAAGAAACAAACGGATACATGCATATCCGCTTGGGCCCTAATGGGTGCACTTTTGCGTCTGTAACTAGAGACCCTGGATAAATAGGGAAAAAAAGAAAGCATGTATTACGACCACGAGTTTCACTTCACACCAGCAAAAGCTGAAGGAGGCTTCAGAACTTCACACACCACCCCCAGGTGCCCTCCATGTCGGCAGGCTTCCCAATTACAGCCCACATTCCCAGCCCAGGCACTCACCTGAGCACTGTCCCCCAAGGCTGAAGGCAGTTGCTGGCTGTGTTGTTTGTTGCTCCTAGGGTGGCAGCAGCGGTGGCAGCGGCAGCAGGCGCTGCTCCAAAGGTCAACCCCGCGGGCGCTGCTTGCGGGGCCGCACTGCTTACGGTGCTGATACTGAAGCTGGGTGTTGCTGCCTGGGTTGCACTACCACTGGAAAAAGTAAACCCTCCAGTTGTCCCAGACTCAGTGGTAG
The DNA here is from genome assembly GCF_036370855.1 of Dromaius novaehollandiae. NCBI lineage: Eukaryota > Metazoa > Chordata > Aves > Casuariiformes > Dromaiidae > Dromaius > Dromaius novaehollandiae. The sequence goes on along the minus strand of NW_026991472.1, from coordinate 83,802 downwards.
TGGCGGTGGTACCAGCAGAGCCAAAAACAAAGCCAGAGGGGGCTGCTGCTTGCCTTGAGGGCGCACTAGCCGGTACAGAGCCGCCGAACCCAAAGCCTCCTGTGATACCTGCAGCTTGAGTTGTGCTACTGCCTCCCAAGTGTAATTTGGGTGCCTTTCCCCTAGGGAAAAAAAAAAAAAAAGTAAGGTAATCTGAGACATATATCCAGTGAACTACTAAGAATCAGCTTTCTTACAAAGTATTTACTGACAGCAGAGAACATCTTAATTTCAGAGATGTGCACTTCAGGTTCCTACTTCAAGCTAACTGCAGCCCAGTTTTGACACAGATCGCACTACAATTCCTGTCATACAGACTCCACCAAGTCCACTTTTACTGACTCCTCCTTAATTACCTCCTCCCACCAAGGTATTTACATCACCATGAATGTTTCAGAATAAGTTTCTTCTCTCAGACCTTACACATCCTTGTCACCTCCTCTGCTTCAAACTAACACAAGACTTTCTTCCAGCTGCCTTCCCACTGCTAGCCTCCATCCAACTCCCTTTCCACCGTTCTCGGGTGGAAAAGTTATTTTAAATTTAACAAACAAAAACAGTACGATGATGACAAAAGGCCTTCCTGAGCAGCAGCTGCATATTTGGAAGAAAGAAGGAAAGAACATAAGCTAAGAAGGAAAGAGTGTATTTTTTGAAAAAGTGAAGCCATTCTTTCGTATGATTTTCCACTAGTATAACTGCCCCAGGGACCCTCAGAAATGGCACTATTCTGTAAAGTAAAACTGAAAAGCAAAAATGCCAATAACCTCAATTACTTACCAGCTCCAGTCTCTCCCCTTTCCCAGCCACAAGGCAGATGACAAAGTAAAACTACAGCTCGCACCTGCCTTAACACCTCTTTTCCATTGCTATCAATAAGATGCTGGTTCTTGGTAACCTTCATTCTACCTTACTAACATGACCTGAGGAGCACTGCTCGGGCAAAAGCTGAGCAAGCAGGATTTCCCTGGGCTGTTTCATCACATTTTTCCACTTCAGAAGTGGGACTATCTGGAAAGACAAATGATTCTACCAATTCCCATTCCAGGGTTTACAGTGTCTTAAAAGGACTGAAGTCCTGCTTGGGAAAGGACAGATTCTGAGCACCCCAAGTTTTAATCACAACAGAACAGGCGCACCATGCAAAAGCTCAAATTCTCCTTTTTCTTAACCAGCATGGACTCATGTCTCCAAAGCAGCAGCATAAACATACAACTTTCAGCAGTGGAATAAGTCACAGGATTGACTGGTCTTGATAGCCCGTGGAAAAGTGAATGGAGAGAAAGAACAGGCCCCAGTAAACACCTACGGATGTGCTGCACTGCAGCACAGGTTCACCCCGCAACAGCAGCGGCCTCGCTCTGTTCTGAGGTACTTTCCCAGGCGCCTCCAAAGCAGCAGGCCGCTCGGCAGCGCCGCCACCTCCCCCCCCGCCCCCCCGCGGCGGCGGGCGCTGGGCCGCGGGACTCACCCCAGCGAGAACACGGCCCCGGCCGGCGCCGCCGTGGCGGCGGGCTGCGTGCCGAAGCTGAAGCCGGCGGGCTGCGCGGTGCTGGCCGGCGTGCTGAGGGAGAAGAGCCCGGCCGGCTGGCTGCTGGCGGGCGTCTGCGCCGCCGTGCCGAAGCTGAAGCCTCCCGAGGCGGCGGAGGTGGAGAAGGAGAAGCCCGTCGCGGCCGTGGTGGCGGCGGCCGTCTTCGGCACGCCGAAGGTGAAGCCGCCTCCCGCCGCGCCCGACCCGAAGCTGAACTGGTTCATGGCTGCCGGCGGCCTGCGAGAGAAGGGGCGCGCCGCCGTCAGCCCTCGGGGGCGGGGGGGCGCCCCACGGCCCCGGCCCGCGGCTGAAGCGACGTGCGGGGGCGCGGCTCGCCGCCCACCGGGGCTGCGGCACCGGCCGAGGGCAGGGCAGGGCAGGGTGACGGGGGCGGCGGCCCCGAGCACCTACCGGACCGACGGCGACGGCGACAGCCCCTCCCCGCCGCCAGCTCCCGCTCCCTGCACGGCGCGCGCGCCCGCTGAGGACGCTTTTTACGTTGCTTCCGGCCGGTAGACAGTGACGCAACTGCTCTGCGCCCGCCCCTCGCCCCGCCGCCCAGGCGCCGGCCGGGCTCTCACCGCTCCGAAAAACTATTGGCTCTCCCTGCCGCCGCTCATCGGACACCACGCCGCATTGGCTCACGGGGCGAGGCGGAGCGGCGGGCTCCTCGTTACTGTGGCAACGGAGGACGCGGCCGGTGCCGGGTGACGGTTGCAGGCGGCGGTTGCAGGCGGCGGTACGGCCGGGGCCGGGGCCGGGGCCGGGGCGCCCTGGCGCCCGCTGAGGCGGCTGCTCGCTGCGTGGCGTGGCGTGGCGTGGCGTGGCGTGGCGTGGGCCGGGCGGCCGCGGGAGGCCGGGGCCTGGGGCGGGGTCTCCGGGGCGGTGTGCGGCTGGAAGCGGCCGGGGCACCGCGGGCTTCTGTCGACGCAGAGCGGTGCAGGCCGTGGCGCTTCCAGAACGTTCCGTGGAGGCGGGAGGCTGCACCGGGCACATGCTGCTGCGGGACCGCTGCTGCAGGGGAGGTGTTCGACCCGGAGCTGCTGGCAGCTCCCTGCGGTGGCCGGGGAGAGCTGTCCTTCCCTCGCCCCTCCTCCCTTTCTCTCCCGCCCCCGGCTTCCCCCTCTAGGCCCGTCGTTGGGTTTTGTGTTTTGCAGCAGGTTATTTGGTGGTTTCAGCGCTCTGTATGACGGGGATGGTTAAATTGCCCACTCTCAGAGTTGTCTGGTCGGGATGAGTGAAGCTGTGCTTTAAAGACGTTAAGATGCTACATGAATGGGACTATATGGTTATATGTAAATTCACTGAGTTAATTGCTAAGTCCAATCTCCGTTCCTGGATAGCGAGAACCTGGGCTAAAGGAGGAAGACAATGCTAGATAATACAGCACTACTGGTTACAAAGCAAAGCTGTTTTCCATGGGGGCAGCTTAGATCTCTCTGCACCTCACTTCCCTGTGCTTTAGGTTGTTGGAGGGCGTACCGACTTGCCTGGGGCACTGTGCAAAGGCCCAAGACAGCTTGGACCTAGAGCTGGGCCTCTCCTAAGCCTCCCTGGAACAAGGAGGCCAGAGAACCTGGCGTGGAGACCCCTGCCTGGCTCCTCAGGGAGACAAATATAGTCCAGAATGCCAAATCGAAACCTGCAACAAGAAATTCTGCTGCCCTCAACCTGGCCACAGGAGCAGAAAATCCATGTTTGGATGGAGCTGTGCCAGAGCTAATAAGCACTGTTAGACTTGAGCAGGCTCCACAACAAGTGCTTGTGGAGCAAAAGAGTCAATAACTTGGTTACGGACAGGGGAACATTGATTATATTCCACTGTACACGTTGGCATCTCATGTAAGTTTTTGGGCAAAGTTTATCCTTCTAGAGCACAGCAGGAAAATTGTTTGCATTTGAGGAAGGACAGTATAGAAAAGGTGGTGTTCTTTCTTCATCTGTCACTTGTTTTTTCTGCGCAGGTAAGCTATGGATATGGATATAGATAGTATTTCCTCAGTCTCTTCTCTGCAGTCCCTTGCCAAGCTACTCAGTGATGCTCAAGAAGAAGATGACGACGACGACGACGACGATGGGGTGAGTCTTCCACAAGAAATGCTGCTGCTTCTACATGTTGTACCACAGTCTCACCTTGTTAACTAAGAAGCAAATTTGGCTTTTCCCAGGGTGAGTAAAGAAAGCCTTATGCAGCTTTGGACTGACTGAAACAGCTAGAAGGTATTTGTAAGGTAAGAAGCTCCTGAGGGAGAAAGTAAGGAAGATGCCCCAGGAATAGGAGGCGAGATTGTGAGCATGGAATGGGAGGAAGATTTATTTTCTCAGCCTAAAGGAAATGAGAACATGCAGTTGAAAGAGTGTTAGATACTTCAGACTTCCCCCTACTTTTCCCTGAAGTCTGCCAGAGATGAAGGCAATTACAACTAGATACAAAGGACTTCATATGAAGGAAAAAGTTGCTGCTTAACTTCTGAGTAGAGACTAAAATATCCAGAGGCAACTGAGTGTGCTAATTCTGCATGTCAGACACTGAAGAACTGTAGAGATAATTGATCACTGAAGTACGATATTATCCCTTATCCCTTCTTCTTTACGTCATTTCTTTTACAGACGCTTACTGTAGAAACAGTTGTCAGACAGGAAAGAATAGAAGAGCTGAAAGGCTCGGTATCACATTGCAAGTCCCTGGATACCTCATTTTAATTTCTGGCAATGGTTTCCTTCAGGTTTGAGTAGATCCAGAAAGTTTTGTTTACCTAACACATACACATGCTTGTTCTCCAGCGGCTTAGCAAAAAACTAAATATTGAAACTCTTCAGATATTGTTCCAAAAATTCTATTCAGTTATTACTTCTATACAACACCTAACTAAAAAAAAAAGAAAAAAAAAAAAAGAAAAAGTTTAAGTAGAACTGATTCAGTTGTTTTAAAGTACTGGGTTTTGTGCAGAGAAACATCAAATCAACCCCGAGGGCACAGCTATACTAGGATCATTTTGACACTATTTCTACAGCAGCATTTTCTTCCCCAAAGTAAACTATACAAGAGAGAAAACGTTGCACACAGGTCTCCCCAATAGACGTGGCCAGCAGGGCTGAATTAATCAAGGCAGGAAGACTGCAACGTCCAGTGTCACTAGCCCAGAAAAAGCCCTCAGAAGAAAGGCCAAAAGTTGAATAAAACGGAGCTTTGAACGATAGGCAGGCTCTTTCAGATTCGATGCCGACAAACAATAATCAAAACCCAGTCTGCAAATTGTTTCACGACATCACCTTGACAGCTAAACATCTGTCCAAAGGGTCATTCAAATGACAGAAACTCCCATGCGAGTTTCAGGAAAACATCCTCTTGCTGTAAGAGGACTGTTCAGTCTAATCTCAATGTCCTGATTTCCAAACATCTCATTCCTGAGTTTAAATATTAAATATTTAATTGAAAATAGTTGCTCATTCTAACATACCAAGAGTGTGAGGACATTTTTAAGGCAATGTTTTTTTCAATTCTGTATTGTGAATTCTTTGCCACCAGGCGGAAGTGCAGCAACACAGCTCATCACAGGTCGGATTTTTCTTTCCCCAAGACATCCAGTTTCAGAGCACCTTCAAAACTGTTACTAAATATTTAGTGTCAGGTGTATTTCTTTATTTGTCCACTTTTCAGTTTGTCTCAGTTCAGGTTTCGCAACCTTGCCTTCTAAATCCTATCCATCTAACCATGCAAGTGCATCTAGAGACTGATACTTGAGTATGTAAGACTCTACTACTATTGCTTTCTATGAAGATTTCCTCTGTGCAAGGAAATGATTGCTGCCATATGCCTATCCGATGATGCCAAAATCTCTTGTCGTAATTCACCATTTCCAGTGTTGGCTTCCAGCCTCATCGGCTTTCTTAGTAATAAGGTGTGTACATAGTCGTAGTTTAAGAGAGAAGAATCAGGTGGGTCTGTGCGTGTCTAGATGAAAAAGTACGTATGTATGTATGCAGCTATACTGCCATCTGGCAGTATTTGGGAATGATGACACACAGGCAACTGTGGGACTCAGGATGGCGCGGCCCATGGAAGAGGGGTTTGCGCTGGGGTGCTCCCCAAGAGTTAAGGAACCCCGGTGCACCATGGCCGGAGTCACCACACTGTGGGGTTGCTGTAGCCCTCCAGCGACCCCTGAGTGCTGAGCAAACCTAGTCAGCAAAGGAGAAGTGACACTGCAGACTCGCCCTGTAAGCCTCTGGGTAGCGTGGAACTGGGTTATCTGTTGAGTACGCATACTGTTGGGTGTTGAACATGCGTACTGTTATCTGTTGCCCAGCCTCTTGACCACACTGTTATTGGCTGAGGCCGTCGGTTCTGCTGTGTAACTGTGGTCTGGCACTGTTCGAATGGGCAAGGAACTAAGCCCGGGAAGGATAAAAGAGAGTAAGCTACCTACCTCTGTGTGGACTCAGACTCGCCCTCAGTTGGCCTGCAGACCAGACAACTCACCGATCAGCGGGGACGCCACTGATGGCGACCGCCAGGGAGAACCTGAATCATCCCGGCACAGCCCGAGCGTGGTGAGAAGAGTCTGGGGAAAACTGTACCGGAGGGGTGGCCCGTAAGTACAAGGAAAGGGTGAGAATGGTCACTGTACCGCGCATCCGAGAAAAGTCACTGTACTGAGCATCCGTGGCTTAACCAGGGAGCTCTAATATGTGTATTCTATTTTCAGTTCTATTGTATTTCTAGCTTTACTATTCAGCTTTGTTATACTTGTAGATGGTTTGGTGTTAATTGTTTAGTGTTGTCATATGTAACTTCTTATACCTGCCAAATGATGATCTCTGAAGTTCAGCGCGCTAACCCAGGAATCTGACAGAATCTCAGCTGCTCCCCTGTTGGCGCATCACAGTTGTGCAGGAGCTGGTAGGCTTCGAGTCTGGATTTGCTGGGAGCTGAATCAGGTCACAGCTGTGCGGGAAAGGGGCTTTGCAGCAGTTGCCACCACTTGCGCCTGTCAGGGTGCGCGGAGCAGCAGAGGAGGGCAGCAGGCTGCCCGAGCACCGCTGGGGCGCAGGCAGTGGCTGTGGCGGGGAGGGGGCTTTGCTGCACGGGGCAGCGGGACAGAGCGCCCGCCGCCTCCAGCCCCGGCGCCGCAGCCGGGCTCCGGCTGTGCCCGCACGGCTGCTGCCGAGGCCTGGCCACCGGGACACTCTGCAGCCCCGCACTGGAAAGCCCCATTACTTGGATTTAGAAATCCTAGTTAGTGGGATTTAACCCATTCAAGAGTGCCACCGGCACAGCCGCGGAGCGCAGACAGGCCGCGAGCCGCCGGCAGGGTGGCAGCGCTTCCCGGCCCTGGTGGGTGGGCACGAGTGCGGCGTGCCCGGGAGCCAGCGTGAAAGCGCGGGGAGCGAGCGCGGGGCTGCCGGCCTGCGGGGCTGTGAGGGGCTCTCGTAGCCGGCGTCCCCCGCGCTGCCGCTCGCCCAGGAGCGCTCCTGGCCAAAGCCCTCGGGCCCGGCCATGTTGGCACTGGAGCGCGTGCGAGTGGAGGAGCTCTGTGCCCCAAGGCCTGTGGGTGGGAGAGATCCCCCCCACCCCCGGCCCCCGCGAGCTGCTCTAAGGAAACACCACTCTGGCGCTGCGTGAGCTCTGCCTCCTCTCCGTCTTTATTGCCCAGGGGCCTCCTCGTGCAGGTGGCCGGGCGCGATGATGGCACCGGCCCGAGACGGAGGAGCACGGTGCGGGCAGGCTGGGCGGAGGGACGGTGCCGTGGCCTGGTGTCGGTGCCCAGCCCGAGATGCCACCCGTTCAGGCCTTGTCGCCGGTTGGTGCTTCGAGCCTGCCCGTGCCAGGCGCGCCTGCGTCTGCAGTGTTCTCCTCCTGCGTGGTGGCACTGAAATGGAAGCCGGGGTTGTGTGCAGTAGCTCTCTGAAGGGCACACTGGCCAGCCCCAAGGGAAAGGGAGCAGGAGAATACGCCCTTAAGCTGCCCCCAGAGGCCCCAAAGCAAGCCCGCCCTTGAAAGGGGCGCAGCATAGCCTGAGCAAGGTGTCTTCTGCTTTTGTGGTGGCGATTACCTGTCACTGGAAGAGCTTCTGCTGAACTCTCCCATGCCCGGTGTAGGAGGCAGGGATGGGAGAAGGCCGCCATACGGATTGTCGTCTTCATTGCCCCAGATGTTGCAGAGCTCTAGGCTTGCTGCGCTCGGAGAAGCACACCTGGAGCAGGTACACTGCAGGCTGCTGTGAAGCTGGAAATAACACATTAGCAGATGAGCTTTGTGTTGGTGCGAGTTTGAAGAGGGGAAGGTTTGAAGGGACTTGCTCGGATGGAGCTTTTTGTCCTGGAGGCAGGACAGAACTCACCTCTCCGCAGTGGCAGCGGTAGTGGCAAGCGGATGCCTCGGCATCGTCCTCTGGAGACCTAGGAATCGTACCGAGAGGTATGGTAAAGGATTTTTAGTTGTCCTTTTGAAAGGAAGCGCGCTCCCTAGGAGGGAACTTGTGCTCTGTTCCATTTGCCAGGGAAAGGGTTAAAATGCCGGCCTGGGAGCTTTCTGGGAAGCCTTGAGAGTACCTGTGGGCTTCAGGTAAGCACTTTGTGCAGCTGTGTAATGGCTGCCTTGCAGGTGTGCTGTTCTTGTTGCCATGCCCACATTGGGAGCTGCTGTGCAAGGTGTATCACTTTGCAAGGGGTGTGAATTTCAAACATTACCTTTCTTTCCTGGTCTTGAGTCGGTAGTAGAGCCAAACGCAGAACGCAAAGAACAATGTCAAGATGACGAGCGTCAAAGTGTTGGCGACGATGACGACAACAGTTCTGCGTTTTGGAGGGCTGGGGTCAGCCTCTGCAGAACCCTTGGGGGAGAGTACTGCAAAACAGTGGCCAGAGATCAGCGTTTAATATAAACGTGCATGCTGTGGTAGGTGAAAGGTAGGAAGGGGAGGGCTGAAGCGTGAAGAGCCCAAGCGCAGCGGCACACGCATCACAGCCGTGGGGACGTGGCATCCCAGCACGTGCGGGATGCCATGTGGTATCCTAGTTTGGTGCCGTGCATTGAGAAAACGCCCCATTCTTCTCTTCTCCCCCCTGCTCCTTTTGGTGCGTTTTGCTCCTCCTCTCTCCCTCCTTCCTGCGCTGGGAGAAAGGGAAGCAGGAGCCTGCTGTCACGAGCGAGACCCACTTCTGTGCTGGGCCGAGGCTCGGCAGATGCTTGTGTGTGCCCAGGGTGGGCAGCGCAGGAGGGCGGCGCAGAAGGCTGTGGAAAGCCGCGTCTCTGCAGAAGAGCTCCTCCTCAAGTGTTCTCAGCTTTGGAAGGGAGCCCCCTATTCTGCCTGTGCCCCCAGGTGCTGGTAGGGGCCCGTGGGAGCGCTGCCTTGCCCCTGGAGATTCACCCTTAGACAATGTTAGTGGGGGAGAGGAGGTCTTGCGTTGGAGTACGTACCTTCAGACAGCACCGAAGCCTCTCTTTCCCCAGGTATGGGGACCCCGTGTACAAGGAGAGTACACAGGAGAAGGCACACCAAGGCAGAGCAGCCAGCCATGTCTGCTGGTACTCCCAAAGCTGTGTGCGCAAATGAGGCCTGCCCGGCAACGGGGCCCTGGGTTGCCCTGGCGGTGCTGTGACATCGCCGGCGGGCGTGCAGACCTTGTGAAGGTGTCAGGAGCTCCTCACAATGGGCCGCTGAGCGTGCGCGCGGCCTGCCAGCTCCTTCCCAGTCACCCTGCACAGGCGTGACCTCAGTGCCACCGGCTGTTTGTTGTAGGCCGTGCTTCTCCTGAGCGCCGTTTGGCGGGGAGGCGGTCTTTCACGGAGCCGGGCAGGCTGTGCAGACGAGCCTCTGCAGGGCCTGACGAAAGCTAGGGAGGATGCGCAGGAGCAGGCTGGGAGACTGTCTGGCTCCGTGCATTTCCCCACAGTAAAACAGTAGCCACAGGAAAACACTAGGCACGTTAAGGGAGTGTTTAAATGGGTACGTCTGCTTTAGACCCCACGACAGGCAGGGGCTTTCCTTTCCCCGAAGAAAGGAAGGCGGCTGTGACCCCCCCCCCCCCCCCCCCACCCCTTGCTCTCGGGCTGACACACTGCCCCGGCAAGGCAGCAAAAGCCACATTCCAAAATTCATTTTCGGGGTGCCGTGCTCCCTGGTATTGCTACCTTAGTATAATCCTTGCACTCCAGTTGGAAATAGCGTGTGGGCTGTGGCCCCATAATGCTGATATACAAGCCATGGAAGCAGTTACCCAGCGAGGGCAGTTGACCTGGAAAAAACAATAGTGAATCTGTAACCACAGAAGTGATAGAAAACACACCCATCGATGCCTTAACGCTTTTAAATGAAGACATACACAATATTGGCCAAACTACTGTACAGAATCATTTCACACTTGACTGTTTGCTAGCCTCTCAAGGAGCAGTGTGTGCCTTAACTAATGACAGTTGCTGTTTTTATGTTAACCATTTCCATCAGATTACTACTGATGTATATCAGATAGCCAACCGCACTAAAGTTTTGCATATCGTTGGGGAGGACCTCCAGTGACCCCTGAGTGCTGAGCAAACCTAGTCAGCAAAGGAGAAGTGACACTGCAGACTCGCCCTGTAAGCCTCTGGGTAGCGTGGAACTGGGTTGTCTGTTGACCACCCTGTTGGTATCCATCCTGTTACCGGCTGAGGCCATCGGTTCTGTTGTGTAACCGTGGTCTGGCACTGTTTGATTGGATGAAAAACCCTAAGCCTCTGAAGGACAGAAGAAAGCCACATACCTCTGTGTGGACTCAGTCTCACCCTCACTTGGCCTGCACACCCAGCAACCCACCCATCAGCAGGGACACCCCGATGGCAACTGCCAGGGAGAACCTGAATCATCCCAGCATAGCTTGAGCACGCTGAGAACAATCTGGGGAAAACCGTACTGGAGAGGTGGTCCATAAGGACAAGGAAAGGCTGAGAACGGTCACTGTACCGTGCATCTGTGGCTTAACCACAGAGCTCTGATATGTGCATTCTGTTTTCAGTTCTTTACTTTTTAGCTTTGTTAGACTTGTAGATGGTCTGGTGTAAGTTGTTCAGTGTTGTCCAGTGTCTGTCGTATGTGTGTAACTGCTTAGCTCTAGTAAATTCTTACACTTGACAAATGATGATCTCTTGAGTTCAGTGCAACTAACCCGAATCTGAAAGAATCTCCGACGCCCCTCTATTGGCGCGTCACAGTCAACAAAACCACCTTGGATAAAACAGTGAGTAGGCTACACCCTGCTTACGGAATATAGTCCTTGTCTCAAACAGGCCCGCAAGTTTCACTGTTAAAGTGAAACAGGTTTGTTGCCTGGGTTCAGCAACAGTTCAGCATCCTGGGCAGGGCACTCCCCTTCCTCACCACTCCCATCCCTGCCTCTATACCCCCACCCCAAATCCACCAAAGACACTCTCCAAGCACTTCAAATGCAACTCTGACACTTCTCTTCAGTGGCAGAATTATTTCAGCCTCAGCCTCCAAACCCCTTCAGTAATACTTCTCAAACACCACTCAGCTTAGGAATCCCCATCCCTAATGATGAAGACCCCCACCCCCACCAGCCCAAAAAGTACTGACAGCAAAGCCATTCAAAATCCTGCAAGGCACATTCAAACACGAGAGCATCCCACTGTTATCTCGGCAGTCACTTGCCTTCTGGGCCATTTTACACTGTACTTGTCTTCCTTTATCACCTCCGGTTTCAAATTCACACATACACAGTCACAAAATAAAGACTGGCCATTCAGAATGTAAGGAGGCAAGACTACAGGCTACTTCATCTCAGCATTAAGCTCAAATATCACAAGAAACAGCTAAGCCAAGAGATGCTGTTCTGAGAAACTTCCCCACATAAACAGATGCTTTGCTTCAGACTGACCTAGCCAGGTGGCAAACTCACTAATTCAGACACACATACAAGTTCTGCCAATTGCTGTAATGTTAAGAAACAAACGGATACATGCATATCCGCTTGGGCCCTAATGGGTGCACTTTTGTGTCTGTAACTAGAGACCCTGGATAAATAGGGAAAAAAAGAAAGCATGTATTACGACCACGAGTTTCACTTCACACCAGCAAAAGCTGAAGGAGGCTTCAGAACTTCACACACCACCCCCAGGTGCCCTCCATGTCGGCAGGCTTCCCAATTACAGCCCACATTCCCAGCCCAGGCACTCACCTGAGCACTGTCCCCCAAGGCTGAAGGCAGTTGCTGGCTGTGTTGTTTGTTGCTCCTAGGGTGGCAGCAGCGGTGGCAGCGGCAGCAGGCGCTGCTCCAAAGGTCAACCCCGCGGGCGCTGCTTGCGGGGCCGCACTGCTTACGGTGCTGATACTGAAGCTGGGTGTTGCTGCCTGGGTTGCACTACCACTGGAAAAAGTAAACCCTCCAGTTGTCCCAGACTCAGTGGTAGTGGCGGTGGTACCAGCAGAGCCAAAAACAAAGCCAGAGGGGGCTGCTGCTTGCCTTGAGGGCGCACTAGCCGGTACAGAGCCGCCGAACCCAAAGCCTCCTGTGATACCTGCAGCTTGAGTTGTGCTACTGCCTCCCAAGTGTAATTTGGGTGCCTTTCCCCTAGGGAAAAAAAAAAAAAAAAAAAGTAAGGTAATCTGAGACATATATCCAGTGAACTACTAAGAATCAGCTTTCTTACAAAGTATTTACTGACAGCAGAGAACATCTTAATTTCAGAGATGTGCACTTCAGGTTCCTACTTCAAGCTAACCGCAGCCCAGTTTTGACACAGATCGCACTACAATTCCTGTCATACAGACTCCACCAAGTCCACTTTTACTGACTCCTCCTTAATTACCTCCTCCCACCAAGGTATTTACATCACCATGAATGTTTCAGAATAAGTTTCTTCTCTCAGACCTTACACATCCTTGTCACCTCCTCTGCTTCAAACTAACACAAGACTTTCTTCCAGCTACCTTCCCACTGCTAGCCTCCATCCAACTCCCTTTCCACCGTTCTCGGGTGGAAAAGTTATTTTAAATTTAACAAACAAAAACAGTACGATGATGACAAAAGGCCTTCCTGAGCAGCAGCTGCATATTTGGAAGAAAGAAGGAAAGAACATAAGCTAAGAAGGAAAGAGTGTATTTTTTGAAAAAGTGAAGCCATTCTTTCGTATGATTTTCCACTAGTATAACTGCCCCAGGGACCCTCAGAAATGGCACTATTCTGTAAAGTAAAACTGAAAAGCAAAAATGCCAATAACCTCAATTACTTACCAGCTCCAGTCTCTCCCCTTTCCCAGCCACAAGGCAGATGACAAAGTAAAACTACAGCTCGCACCTGCCTAACACCTCTTTTCCATTGCTATCAATAAGATGCTGGTTCTTGGTAACCTTCATTCTACCTTACTAACATGACCTGAGGAGCACTGCTCGGGCAAAAGCAGAGCAAGCAGGATTTCCCTGGGCTGTTTCATCACATTTTTCCACTTCAGAAGTGGGACTATCTGGAAAGACAAATGATTCTACCAATTCCCATTCCAGGGTTTACAGTGTCTTAAAAGGACTGAAGTCCTGCTTGGGAAAGGACAGATTCTGAGCACCCCAAGTTTTAATCACAACAGAACAGGCGCACCATGCAAAAGCTCAAATTCTCCTTTTTCTTAACCAGCATGGACTCATGTCTCCAAAGCAGCAGCATAAACATACAACTTTCAGCAGTGGAATAAGTCACAGGATTGACTGGTCTTGATAGCCCGTGGAAAAGTGAATGGAGAGAAAGAACAGGCCCCAGTAAACACCTACGGATGTGCTGCACTGCAGCACAGGTTCACCCCGCAACAGCAGCGGCCTCGCTCTGTTCTGAGGTACTTTCCCAGGCGCCTCCAAAGCAGCAGGCCGCTCGGCAGCGCCGCCACCTCCCCCCCCGCCCCCCCGCGGCGGCGGGCGCTGGGCCGCGGGACTCACCCCAGCGAGAACACGGCCCCGGCCGGCGCCGCCGTGGCGGCGGGCTGCGTGCCGAAGCTGAAGCCGGCGGGCTGCGCGGTGCTGGCCGGCGTGCTGAGGGAGAAGAGCCCGGCCGGCTGGCTGCTGGCGGGCGTCTGCGCCGCCGTGCCGAAGCTGAAGCCTCCCGAGGCGGCGGAGGTGGAGAAGGAGAAGCCCGTCGCGGCCGTGGTGGCGGCGGCCGTCTTCGGCACGCCGAAGGTGAAGCCGCCTCCCGCCGCGCCCGACCCGAAGCTGAACTGGTTCATGGCTGCCGGCGGCCTGCGAGAGAAGGGGCGCGCCGCCGTCAGCCCTCGGGGGCGGGGGGGCGCCCCACGGCCCCGGCCCGCGGCTGAAGCGACGTGCGGGGGCGCGGCTCGCCGCCCACCGGGGCTGCGGCACCGGCCGAGGGCAGGGCAGGGCAGGGTGACGGGGGCGGCGGCCCCGAGCACCTACCGGACCGACGGCGACGGCGACAGCCCCTCCCCGCCGCCAGCTCCCGCTCCCTGCACGGCGCGCGCGCCCGCTGAGGACGCTTTTTACGTTGCTTCCGGCCGGTAGACAGTGACGCAACTGCTCTGCGCCCGCCCCTCGCCCCGCCGCCCAGGCGCCGGCCGGGCTCTCACCGCTCCGAAAAACTATTGGCTCTCCCTGCCGCCGCTCATCGGACACCACGCCGCATTGGCTCACGGGGCGAGGCGGAGCGGCGGGCTCCTCGTTACTGTGGCAACGGAGGACGCGGCCGGTGCCGGGTGACGGTTGCAGGCGGCGGTTGCAGGCGGCGGTACGGCCGGGGCCGGGGCCGGGGCCGGGGCGCCCTGGCGCCCGCTGAGGCGGCTGCTCGCTGCGTGGCGTGGCGTGGCGTGGCGTGGCGTGGCGTGGGCCGGGCGGCCGCGGGAGGCCGGGGCCTGGGGCGGGGTCTCCGGGGCGGTGTGCGGCTGGAAGCGGCCGGGGCACCGCGGGCTTCTGTCGACGCAGAGCGGTGCAGGCCGTGGCGCTTCCAGAACGTTCCGTGGAGGCGGGAGGCTGCACCGGGCACATGCTGCTGCGGGACCGCTGCTGCAGGGGAGGTGTTCGACCCGGAGCTGCTGGCAGCTCCCTGCGGTGGCCGGGGAGAGCTGTCCTTCCCTCGCCCCTCCTCCCTTTCTCTCCCGCCCCCGGCTTCCCCCTCTAGGCCCGTCGTTGGGTTTTGTGTTTTGCAGCAGGTTATTTGGTGGTTTCAGCGCTCTGTATGACGGGGATGGTTAAATTGCCCACTCTCAGAGTTGTCTGGTCGGGATGAGTGAAGCTGTGCTTTAAAGACGTTAAGATGCTACATGAATGGGACTATATGGTTATATGTAAATTCACTGAGTTAATTGCTAAGTCCAATCTCCGTTCCTGGATAGCGAGAACCTGGGCTAAAGGAGGAAGACAATGCTAGATAATACAGCACTACTGGTTACAAAGCAAAGCTGTTTTCCATGGGGGCAGCTTAGATCTCTCTGCACCTCACTTCCCTGTGCTTTAGGTTGTTGGAGGGCGTACCGACTTGCCTGGGGCACTGTGCAAAGGCCCAAGACAGCTTGGACCTAGAGCTGGGCCTCTCCTAAGCCTCCCTGGAACAAGGAGGCCAGAGAACCTGGCGTGGAGACCCCTGCCTGGCTCCTCAGGGAGACAAATATAGTCCAGAATGCCAAATCGAAACCTGCAACAAGAAATTCTGCTGCCCTCAACCTGGCCACAGGAGCAGAAAATCCATGTTTGGATGGAGCTGTGCCAGAGCTAATAAGCACTGTTAGACTTGAGCAGGCTCCACAACAAGTGCTTGTGGAGCAAAAGAGTCAATAACTTGGTTACGGACAGGGGAACATTGATTATATTCCACTGTACACGTTGGCATCTCATGTAAGTTTTTGGGCAAAGTTTATCCTTCTAGAGCACAGCAGGAAAATTGTTTGCATTTGAGGAAGGACAGTATAGAAAAGGTGGTGTTCTTTCTTCATCTGTCACTTGTTTTTTCTGCGCAGGTAAGCTATGGATATGGATATAGATAGTATTTCCTCAGTCTCTTCTCTGCAGTCCCTTGCCAAGCTACTCAGTGATGCTCAAGAAGAAGATGACGACGACGACGATGGGGTGAGTCTTCCACAAGAAATGCTGCTGCTTCTACATGTTGTACCACAGTCTCACCTTGTTAACTAAGAAGCAAATTTGGCTTTTCCCAGGGTGAGTAAAGAAAGCCTTATGCAGCTTTGGACTGACTGAAACAGCTAGAAGGTATTTGTAAGGTAAGAAGCTCCTGAGGGAGAAAGTAAGGAAGATGCCCCAGGAATAGGAGGCGAGATTGTGAGCATGGAATGGGAGGAAGATTTATTTTCTCAGCCTAAAGGAAATGAGAACATGCAGTTGAAAGAGTGTTAGATACTTCAGACTTCCCCCTACTTTTCCCTGAAGTCTGCCAGAGATGAAGGCAATTACAACTAGATACAAAGGACTTCATATGAAGGAAAAAGTTGCTGCTTAACTTCTGAGTAGAGACTAAAATATCCAGAGGCAACTGAGTGTGCTAATTCTGCATGTCAGACACTGAAGAACTGTAGAGATAATTGATCACTGAAGTACGATATTATCCCTTATCCCTTCTTCTTTACGTCATTTCTTTTACAGACGCTTACTGTAGAAACAGTTGTCAGACAGGAAAGAATAGAAGAGCTGAAAGGCTCGGTATCACATTGCAAGTCCCTGGATACCTCATTTTAATTTCTGGCAATGGTTTCCTTCAGGTTTGAGTAGATCCAGAAAGTTTTGTTTACCTAACACATACACATGCTTGTTCTCCAGCGGCTTAGCAAAAAACTAAATATTGAAACTCTTCAGATATTGTTCCAAAAATTCTATTCAGTTATTACTTCTATACAACACCTAACTAAAAAAAAAAGAAAAAAAAAAAAAGAAAAAGTTTAAGTAGAACTGATTCAGTTGTTTTAAAGTACTGGGTTTTGTGCAGAGAAACATCAAATCAACCCCGAGGGCACAGCTATACTAGGATCATTTTGACACTATTTCTACAGCAGCATTTTCTTCCCCAAAGTAAACTATACAAGAGAGAAAACGTTGCACACAGGTCTCCCCAATAGACGTGGCCAGCAGGGCTGAATTAATCAAGGCAGGAAGACTGCAACGTCCAGTGTCACTAGCCCAGAAAAAGCCCTCAGAAGAAAGGCCAAAAGTTGAATAAAACGGAGCTTTGAACGATAGGCAGGCTCTTTCAGATTCGACGCCGACAAACAATAATCAAAACCCAGTCTGCAAATTGTTTCACGACATCACCTTGACAGCTAAACATCTGTCCAAAGGGTCATTCAAATGACAGAAACTCCCATGCGAGTTTCAGGAAAACATCCTCTTGCTGTAAGAGGACTGTTCAGTCTAATCTCAATGTCCTGATTTCCAAACATCTCATTCCTGAGTTTAAATATTAAATATTTAATTGAAAATAGTTGCTCATTCTAACATACCAAGAGTGTGAGGACATTTTTAAGGCAATGTTTTTTTCAATTCTGTATTGTGAATTCTTTGCCACCAGGCGGAAGTGCAGCAACACAGCTCATCACAGGTCGGATTTTTCTTTCCCCAAGACATCCAGTTTCAGAGCACCTTCAAAACTGTTACTAAATATTTAGTGTCAGGTGTATTTCTTTATTTGTCCACTTTTCAGTTTGTCTCAGTTCAGGTTTCGCAACCTTGCCTTCTAAATCCTATCCATCTAACCATGCAAGTGCATCTAGAGACTGATACTTGAGTATGTAAGACTCTACTACTATTGCTTTCTATGAAGATTTCCTCTGTGCAAGGAAATGATTGCTGCCATATGCCTATCCGATGATGCCAAAATCTCTTGTCGTAATTCACCATTTCCAGTGTTGGCTTCCAGCCTCATCGGCTTTCTTAGTAATAAGGTGTGTACATAGTCGTAGTTTAAGAGAGAAGAATCAGGTGGGTCTGTGCGTGTCTAGATGAAAAAGTACGTATGTATGTATGCAGCTATACTGCCATCTGGCAGTATTTGGGAATGATGACACACAGGCAACTGTGGGACTCAGGATGGCGCGGCCCATGGAAGAGGGGTTTGCGCTGGGGTGCTCCCCAAGAGTTAAGGAACCCCGGTGCACCATGGCCGGAGTCACCACACTGTGGGGTTGCTGTAGCCCTCCAGCGACCCCTGAGTGCTGAGCAAACCTAGTCAGCAAAGGAGAAGTGACACTGCAGACTCGCCCTGTAAGCCTCTGGGTAGCGTGGAACTGGGTTATCTGTTGAGTACGCATACTGTTGGGTGTTGAACATGCGTACTGTTATCTGTTGCCCAGCCTCTTGACCACACTGTTATTGGCTGAGGCCGTCGGTTCTGCTGTGTAACTGTGGTCTGGCACTGTTCGAATGGGCAAGGAACTAAGCCCGGGAAGGATAAAAGAGAGTAAGCTACCTACCTCTGTGTGGACTCAGACTCGCCCTCAGTTGGCCTGCAGACCAGACAACTCACCGATCAGCGGGGACGCCACTGATGGCGACCGCCAGGGAGAACCTGAATCATCCCGGCACAGCCCGAGCGTGGTGAGAAGAGTCTGGGGAAAACTGTACCGGAGGGGTGGCCCGTAAGTACAAGGAAAGGGTGAGAATGGTCACTGTACCGCGCATCCGAGAAAAGTCACTGTACTGAGCATCCGTGGCTTAACCAGGGAGCTCTAATATGTGTATTCTATTTTCAGTTCTATTGTATTTCTAGCTTTACTATACTTTTCAGCTTTGTTATACTTGTAGATGGTTTGGTGTTAATTGTTTAGTGTTGTCATATGTAACTTCTTATACCTGCCAAATGATGATCTCTGAAGTTCAGCGCGCTAACCCAGGAATCTGACAGAATCTCAGCTGCTCCCCTGTTGGCGCATCACAGTTGTGCAGGAGCTGGTAGGCTTCGAGTCTGGATTTGCTGGGAGCTGAATCAGGTCACAGCTGTGCGGGAAAGGGGCTTTGCAGCAGTTGCCACCACTTGCGCCTGTCAGGGCGCGCGGAGCAGCAGAGGAGGGCAGCAGGCTGCCCGAGCACCGCTGGGGCGCAGGCAGTGGCTGTGGCGGGGAGGGGGCTTTGCTGCACGGGGCAGCGGGACAGAGCGCCCGCCGCCTCCAGCCCCGGCGCCGCAGCCGGGCTCCGGCTGTGCCCGCACGGCTGCTGCCGAGGCCCCGAGGCCTGGCCACCGGGACACTCTGCAGCCCCGCATTGGAAAGCCCCATTACTTGGATTTAGAAATCCTAGTTAGTGGGATTTAACCCATTCAAGAGTGCCACCGGCACAGCCGCGGAGCGCAGACAGGCCGCGAGCCGCCGGCAGGGTGGCAGCGCTTCCCGGCCCTGGTGGGTGGGCACGAGTGCGGCGTGCCCGGGAGCCAGCGTGAAAGCGCGGGGAGCGAGCGCGGGGCTGCCGGCCTGCGGGGCTGTGAGGGGCTCTCGTAGCCGGCGTCCCCCGCGCTGCCGCTCGCCCAGGAGCGCTCCTGGCCAAAGCCCTCGGGCCCGGCCATGTTGGCACTGGAGCGCGTGCGAGTGGAGGAGCTCTGTGCCCCAAGGCCTGTGGGTGGGAGAGATCCCCCCCACCCCCGGCCCCCGCGAGCTGCTCTAAGGAAACACCACTGGCGCTGCGTGAGCTCTGCCTCCTCTCCGTCTTTATTGCCCAGGGGCCTCCTCGTGCAGGTGGCCGGGCGCGATGATGGCACCGGCCCGAGACGGAGGAGCACGGTGCGGGCAGGCTGGGCGGAGGGACGGTGCCGTGGCCTGGTGTCGGTGCCCAGCCCGAGATGCCACCCGTTCAGGCCTTGTCGCCGGTTGGTGCTTCGAGCCTGCCCGTGCCAGGCGCGCCTGCGTCTGCAGTGTTCTCCTCCTGCGTGGTGGCACTGAAATGGAAGCCGGGGTTGTGTGCAGTAGCTCTCTGAAGGGCACACTGGCCAGCCCCAAGGGAAAGGGAGCAGGAGAATACGCCCTTAAGCTGCCCCCAGAGGCCCCAAAGCAAGCCCGCCCTTGAAAGGGGCGCAGCATAGCCTGAGCAAGGTGTCTTCTGCTTTTGTGGTGGCGATTACCTGTCACTGGAAGAGCTTCTGCTGAACTCTCCCATGCCCGGTGTAGGAGGCAGGGATGGGAGAAGGCCGCCATACGGATTGTCGTCTTCATTGCCCCAGATGTTGCAGAGCTCTAGGCTTGCTGCGCTCGGAGAAGCACACCTGGAGCAGGTACACTGCAGGCTGCTGTGAAGCTGGAAATAACACATTAGCAGATGAGCTTTGTGTTGGTGCGAGTTTGAAGAGGGGAAGGTTTGAAGGGACTTGCTCGGATGGAGCTTTTTGTCCTGGAGGCAGGACAGAACTCACCTCTCCGCAGTGGCAGCGGTAGTGGCAAGCGGATGCCTCGGCATCGTCCTCTGGAGACCTAGGAATCGTACCGAGAGGTATGGTAAAGGATTTTTAGTTGTCCTTTTGAAAGGAAGCGCGCTCCCTAGGAGGGAACTTGTGCTCTGTTCCATTTGCCAGGGAAAGGGTTAAAATGCCGGCCTGGGAGCTTTCTGGGAAGCCTTGAGAGTACCTGTGGGCTTCAGGTAAGCACTTTGTGCAGCTGTGTAATGGCTGCCTTGCAGGTGTGCTGTTCTTGTTGCCATGCCCACATTGGAAGCTGCTGTGCAAGGTGTATCACTTTGCAAGGGGTGTGAATTTCAAACATTACCTTTCTTTCCTGGTCTTGAGTCGGTAGTAGAGCCAAACGCAGAACGCAAAGAACAACGTCAAGATGACGAGCGTCAAAGTGTTGGCGACGATGACGACAACAGTTCTGCGTTTTGGAGGGCTGGGGTCAGCCTCTGCAGAACCCTTGGGGGAGAGTACTGCAAAACAGTGGCCAGAGATCAGCGTTTAATATAAACGTGCATGCTGTGGTAGGTGAAAGGTAGGAAGGGGAGGGCTGAAGCGTGAAGAGCCCAAGCGCAGCGGCACACGCATCACAGCCGTGGGGACGTGGCATCCCAGCACGTGCGGGATGCCATGTGGTATCCTAGTTTGGTGCCGTGCATTGAGAAAACGCCCCATTCTTCTCTTCTCCCCCCTGCTCCTTTTGGTGCGTTTTGCTCCTCCTCTCTCCCTCCTTCCTGCGCTGGGAGAAAGGGAAGCAGGAGCCTGCTGTCACGAGCGAGACCCACTCTTGTGCTGGGCCGAGGCTCGGCAGATGCTTGTGTGTGCCCAGGGCGGGCAGCGCAGGAGGGCGGCGCAGAAGGCTGTGGAAAGCCGCGTCTCTGCAGAAGAGCTCCTCCTCAAGTGTTCTCAGCTTTGGAAGGGAGCCCCCTATTCTGCCTGTGCCCCCAGGTGCTGGTAGGGGCCCGTGGGAGCGCTGCCTTGCCCCTGGAGATTCACCCTTAGACAATGTTAGTGGGGGAGAGGAGGTCTTGCGTTGGAGTACGTACCTTCAGACAGCACCGAAGCCTCTCTTTCCCCAGGTATGGGGACCCCGTGTACAAGAAGAGTACACAGGAGAAGGCACACCAAGGCAGAGCAGCCAGCCATGTCTGCTGGTACTCCCAAAGCTGTGTGCGCAAATGAGGCCTGCCCGGCAACGGGGCCCTGGGTTGCCCTGGCGGTGCTGTGACATCGCCGGCGGGCGTGCAGACCTTGTGAAGGTGTCAGGAGCTCCTCACAATGGGCCGCTGAGCGTGCGCGCGGCCTGCCAGCTCCTTCCCAGTCACCCTGCACAGGCGTGACCTCAGTGCCACCGGCTGTTTGTTGTAGGCCGTGCTTCTCCTGAGCGCCGTTTGGCGGGGAGGCGGTCTTTCACGGAGCCGGGCAGGCTGTGCAGACGAGCCTCTGCAGGGCCTGACGAAAGCTAGGGAGGATGCGCAGGAGCAGGCTGGGAGACTGTCTGGCTCCGTGCATTTCCCCACAGTAAAACAGTAGCCACAGGAAAACACTAGGCACGTTAAGGGAGTGTTTAAATGGGTACGTCTGCTTTAGACCCCACGACAGGCAGGGGCTTTCCTTTCCCCGAAGAAAGGAAGGCGGCTGTGACCCCCCTCCCCCCCGCCCCTTGCTCTCGGGCTGACACACTGCCCCGGCAAGGCAGCAAAAGCCACATTCCAAAATTCATTTTCGGGGTGCCGTGCTCCCTGGTATTGCTACCTTAGTATAATCCTTGCACTCCAGTTGGAAATAGCGTGTGGGCTGTGGCCCCATAATGCTGATATACAAGCCATGGAAGCAGTTACCCAGCGAGGGCAGTTGACCTGGAAAAAACAATAGTGAATCTGTAACCACAGAAGTGATAGAAAACACACCCATCGATGCCTTAACGCTTTTAAATGAAGACATACACAATATTGGCCAAACTACTGTACAGAATCATTTCACACTTGACTGTTTGCTAGCCTCTCAAGGAGCAGTGTGTGCCTTAACTAATGACAGTTGCTGTTTTTATGTTAACCATTTCCATCAGATTACTACTGATGTATATCAGATAGCCAACCGCACTAAAGTTTTGCATATCGTTGGGGAGGACCTCCAGTGACCCCTGAGTGCTGAGCAAGCCTAGTCAGCAAAGGAGAAGTGACACTGCAGACTCGCCCTGTAAGCCTCTGGGTAGCGTGGAACTGGGTTGTCTGTTGACCACCCTGTTGGTATCCATCCTGTTACCGGCTGAGGCCATCGCTTCTGTTGTGTAACCGTGGTCTGGCACTGTTTGATTGGATGAAAAACCCTAAGCCTCTGAAGGACAGAAGAAAGCCACATACCTCTGTGTGGACTCAGTCTCACCCTCACTTGGCCTGCACACCCAGCAACCCACCCATCAGCAGGGACACCCCGATGGCAACTGCCAGGGAGAACCTGAATCATCCCAGCATAGCTTGAGCACGCTGAGAACAATCTGGGGAAAACCGTACTGGAGAGGTGGTCCATAAGGACAAGGAAAGGCTGAGAACGGTCACTGTACCGTGCATCTGTGGCTTAACCACAGAGCTCTGATATGTGCATTCTGTTTTCAGTTCTTTACTTTTTAGCTTTGTTAGACTTGTAGATGGTCTGGTGTAAGTTGTTCAGTGTTGTCCAGTGTCCGTCGTATGTGTGTAACTGCTTAGCTCTAGTAAATTCTTACACTTGACAAATGATGATCTCTTGAGTTCAGTGCAACTAACCCGAATCTGAAAGAATCTCCGACGCCCCTCTATTGGCGCGTCACAGTCAACAAAACCACCTTGGATAAAACAGTGAGTAGGCTACACCCTGCTTACGGAATATAGTCCTTGTCTCAAACAGGCCCGCAAGTTTCACTGTTAAAGTGAAACAGGTTTGTTGCCTGGGTTCAGCAACAGTTCAGCATCCTGGGCAGGGCACTCCCCTTCCTCACCACTCCCATCCCTGCCTCTATACCCCCACCCCAAATCCACCAAAGACACTCTCCAAGCACTTCAAATGCAACTCTGACACTTCTCTTCAGTGGCAGAATTATTTCAGCCTCAGCCTCCAAACCCCTTCAGTAATACTTCTCAAACACCACTCAGCTTAGGAATCCCCATCCCTAATGATGAAGACCCCCACCCCCACCAGCCCAAAAAGTACTGACAGCAAAGCCATTCAAAATCCTGCAAGGCACATTCAAACACGAGAGCATCCCACTGTTATCTCGGCAGTCACTTGCCTTCTGGGCCATTTTACACTGTACTTGTCTTCCTTTATCACCTCCGGTTTCAAATTCACACATACACAGTCACAAAATAAAGACTGGCCATTCAGAATGTAAGGAGGCAAGACTACAGGCTACTTCATCTCAGCATTAAGCTCAAATATCACAAGAAACAGCTAAGCCAAGAGATGCTGTTCTGAGAAACTTCCCCACATAAACAGATGCTTTGCTTCAGACTGACCTAGCCAGGTGGCAAACTCACTAATTCAGACACACATACAAGTTCTGCCAATTGCTGTAATGTTAAGAAACAAACGGATACATGCATATCTGCTTGGGCCCTAATGGGTGCACTTTTGCATCTGTAACTAGAGACCCTGGATAAATAGGGAAAAAAAGAAAGCATGTATTACGACCACGAGTTTCACTTCACACCAGCAAAAGCTGAAGGAGGCTTCAGAACTTCACACACCACCCCCAGGTGCCCTCCATGTCGGCAGGCTTCCCAATTACAGCCCACATTCCCAGCCCAGGCACTCACCTGAGCACTGTCCCCCAAGGCTGAAGGCAGTTGCTGGCTGTGTTGTTTGTTGCTCCTAGGGTGGCAGCAGCGGTGGCAGCGGCAGCAGGCGCTGCTCCAAAGGTCAACCCCGTGGGCGCTGCTTGCGGGGCCGCACTGCTTACGGTGCTGATACTGAAGCTGGGTGTTGCTGCCTGGGTTGCACTACCACTGGAAAAAGTAAACCCTCCAGTTGTCCCAGACCGAGTGGTAGTGGCGGTGGTACCAGCAGAGCCAAAAACAAAGCCAGAGGGGGCTGCTGCTTGCCTTGAGGGCGCACTAGCCGGTACAGAGCCGCCGAACCCAAAGCCTCCTGTGATACCTGCAGCTTGAGTTGTGCTACTGCCTCCCAAGTGTAATTTGGGTGCCTTTCCCCTAGGGAAAAAAAAAAAAAAGTAAGGTAATCTGAGACATATATCCAGTGAACTACTAAGAATCAGCTTTCTTACAAAGTATTTACTGACAGCAGAGAACATCTTAATTTCAGAGATGTGCACTTCAGGTTCCTACTTCAAGCTAACCGCAGCCCAGTTTTGACACAGATCGCACTACAATTCCTGTCATACAGACTCCACCAAGTCCACTTTTACTGACTCCTCCTTAATTACCTCCTCCCACCAAGGTATTTACATCACCATGAATGTTTCAGAATAAGTTTCTTCTCTCAGACCTTAAACATCCTTGTCACCTCCTCTGCTTCAAACTAACACAAGACTTTCTTCCAGCTACCTTCCCACTGCTAGCCTCCATCCAACTCCCTTTCCACCATTCTCGGGTGGAAAAGTTATTTTAAATTTAACAAACAAAAACAGTACGATGATGACAAAAGGCCTTCCTGAGCAGCAGCTGCATATTTGGAAGAAAGAAGGAAAGAACATAAGCTAAGAAGGAAAGAGTGTATTTTTTGAAAAAGTGAAGCCATTCTTTCGTATGATTTTCCACTAGTATAACTGCCCCAGGGACCCTCAGAAATGGCACTATTCTGTAAAGTAAAACTGAAAAGCAAAAATGCCAATAACCTCAATTACTTACCAGCTCCAGTCTCTCCCCTTTCCCAGCCACAAGGCAGATGACAAAGTAAAACTACAGCTCGCACCTGCCTAACACCTCTTTTCCATTGCTATCAATAAGATGCTGGTTCTTGGTAACCTTCATTCTACCTTACTAACATGACCTGAGGAGCACTGCTCGGGCAAAAGCAGAGCAAGCAGGATTTCCCTGGGCTGTTTCATCACATTTTTCCACTTCAGAAGTGGGACTATCTGGAAAGACAAATGATTCTACCAATTCCCATTCCAGGGTTTACAGTGTCTTAAAAGGACTGAAGTCCTGCTTGGGAAAGGACAGATTCTGAGCACCCCAAGTTTTAATCACAACAGAACAGGCGCACCATGCAAAAGCTCAAATTCTCCTTTTTCTTAACCAGCATGGACTCATGTCTCCAAAGCAGCAGCATAAACATACAACTTTCAGCAGTGGAATAAGTCACAGGATTGACTGGTCTTGATAGCCCGTGGAAAAGTGAATGGAGAGAAAGAACAGGCCCCAGTAAACACCTACGGATGTGCTGCACTGCAGCACAGGTTCACCCCGCAACAGCAGCGGCCTCGCTCTGTTCTGAGGTACTTTCCCAGGCGCCTCCAAAGCAGCAGGCCGCTCGGCAGCGCCGCCACCTCCCCCCCCGCCCCCCCGCGGCGGCGGGCGCTGGGCCGCGGGACTCACCCCAGCGAGAACACGGCCCCGGCCGGCGCCGCCGTGGCGGCGGGCTGCGTGCCGAAGCTGAAGCCGGCGGGCTGCGCGGTGCTGGCCGGCGTGCTGAGGGAGAAGAGCCCGGCCGGCTGGCTGCTGGCGGGCGTCTGCGCCGCCGTGCCGAAGCTGAAGCCTCCCGAGGCGGCGGAGGTGGAGAAGGAGAAGCCCGTCGCGGCCGTGGTGGCGGCGGCCGTCTTCGGCACGCCGAAGGTGAAGCCGCCTCCCGCCGCGCCCGACCCGAAGCTGAACTGGTTCATGGCTGCCGGCGGCCTGCGAGAGAAGGGGCGCGCCGCCGTCAGCCCTCGGGGGCGGGGGGGCGCCCCACGGCCCCGGCCCGCGGCTGAAGCGACGTGCGGGGGCGCGGCTCGCCGCCCACCGGGGCTGCGGCACCGGCCGAGGGCAGGGCAGGGCAGGGCGACGGGGCCGGGGCGGCGGCCCCGAGCACCTACCGGACCGACGGCGACAGCCCCTCCCCGCCGCCAGCTCCCGCTCCCTGCACGGCGCGCGCGCCCGCTGAGGACGCTTTTTACGTTGCTTCCGGCCGGTAGACAGTGACGCAACTGCTCTGCGCCCGCCCCTCGCCCCGCCGCCCAGGCGCCGGCCGGGCTCTCACCGCTCCGAAAAACTATTGGCTCTCCCTGCCGCCGCTCATCGGACACCACGCCGCATTGGCTCACGGGGCGAGGCGGAGCGGCGGGCTCCTCGTTACTGTGGCAACGGAGGACGCGGCCGGTGCCGGGTGACGGTTGCAGGCGGCGGTTGCAGGCGGCGGTACGGCCGGGGCCGGGGCCGGGGCCGGGGCCGGGGCCGGGGCGCCCTGGCGCCCGCTGAGGCGGCTGCTCGCTGCGTGGCGTGGCGTGGCGTGGCGTGGCGTGGCGTGGGCCGGGCGGCCGCGGGAGGCCGGGGCCTGGGGCGGGGTCTCCGGGGCGGTGTGCGGCTGGAAGCGGCCGGGGCACCGCGGGCTTCTGTCGACGCAGAGCGGTGCAGGCCGTGGCGCTTCCAGAACGTTCCGTGGAGGCGGGAGGCTGCACCGGGCACATGCTGCTGCGGGACCGCTGCTGCAGGGGAGGTGTTCGACCCGGAGCTGCTGGCAGCTCCCTGCGGTGGCCGGGGAGAGCTGTCCTTCCCTCGCCCCTCCTCCCTTTCTCTCCCGCCCCCGGCTTCCCCCTCTAGGCCCGTCGTTGGGTTTTGTGTTTTGCAGCAGGTTATTTGGTGGTTTCAGCGCTCTGTATGACGGGGATGGTTAAATTGCCCACTCTCAGAGTTGTCTGGTCGGGATGAGTGAAGCTGTGCTTTAAAGACGTTAAGATGCTACATGAATGGGACTATATGGTTATATGTAAATTCACTGAGTTAATTGCTAAGTCCAATCTCCGTTCCTGGATAGCGAGAACCTGGGCTAAAGGAGGAAGACAATGCTAGATAATACAGCACTACTGGTTACAAAGCAAAGCTGTTTTCCATGGGGGCAGCTTAGATCTCTCTGCACCTCACTTCCCTGTGCTTTAGGTTGTTGGAGGGCGTACCGACTTGCCTGGGGCACTGTGCAAAGGCCCAAGACAGCTTGGACCTAGAGCTGGGCCTCTCCTAAGCCTCCCTGGAACAAGGAGGCCAGAGAACCTGGCGTGGAGACCCCTGCCTGGCTCCTCAGGGAGACAAATATAGTCCAGAATGCCAAATCGAAACCTGCAACAAGAAATTCTGCTGCCCTCAACCTGGCCACAGGAGCAGAAAATCCATGTTTGGATGGAGCTGTGCCAGAGCTAATAAGCACTGTTAGACTTGAGCAGGCTCCACAACAAGTGCTTGTGGAGCAAAAGAGTCAATAACTTGGTTACGGACAGGGGAACATTGATTATATTCCACTGTACACGTTGGCATCTCAT
Organism: Dromaius novaehollandiae; assembly: GCF_036370855.1. NCBI lineage: Eukaryota > Metazoa > Chordata > Aves > Casuariiformes > Dromaiidae > Dromaius > Dromaius novaehollandiae. The sequence goes on along the minus strand of NW_026991472.1, from coordinate 56,422 downwards.
GTAAGTTTTTGGGCAAAGTTTATCCTTCTAGAGCACAGCAGGAAAATTGTTTGCATTTGAGGAAGGACAGTATAGAAAAGGTGGTGTTCTTTCTTCATCTGTCACTTGTTTTTTCTGCGCAGGTAAGCTATGGATATGGATATAGATAGTATTTCCTCAGTCTCTTCTCTGCAGTCCCTTGCCAAGCTACTTAGTGATGCTCAAGAAGAAGATGACGACGACGACGACGACGGGGTGAGTCTTCCACAAGAAATGCTGCTGCTTCTACATGTTGTACCACAGTCTCACCTTGTTAACTAAGAAGCAAATTTGGCTTTTCCCAGGGTGAGTAAAGAAAGCCTTATGCAGCTTTGGACTGACTGAAACAGCTAGAAGGTATTTGTAGGGTAAGAAGCTCCTGAGGGAGAAAGTAAGGAAGATGCCCCAGGAATAGGAGGAGAGATTGTGAGCATGGAATGGGAGGAAGATTTATTTTCTCAGCCTAAAGGAAATGAGAACATGCAGTTGAAAGAGTGTTAGATACTTCAGACTTCCCCCTACTTTTCCCTGAAGTCTGCCAGAGATGAAGGCAATTACAACTAGATACAAAGGACTTCATATGAAGGAAAAAGTTGCTGCTTAACTTCTGAGTAGAGACTAAAATATCCAGAGGCAACTGAGTGTGCTAATTCTGCATGTCAGACACTGAAGAACTGTAGAGATAATTGATCACTGAAGTACAATAGATATGTTGGAGATGGTAAAATAGGGAAGGGTTAGTAATCATGGTAAGATGAATGATCTGAATGCTTAATGAGAGAAATATCTTTTCGGTCTTTTATATCAATTCATCTCAGGACTAGATGAAAATCACAGCATCTGGAAAACGTGCTTTGTTTCCAGAATATACAACTGCTAGTTTTATCTAGGTATGCACATGTGCTGGGGAGAAATATCTGTGTCTGTTATGCCCAGGAGGACCACAGGTGCCAACAGTCACAATGTACAAGGCCCCAAGGAGCGTTCAAAACTCTTTGAAAAGTCTCTGGATTTGAACGAGTCTTTTTATGACCTGGATAGCGAAAATGGCACACGTCTCGGTAATCCTCCCTAACATCACTCTTCAAAGGAGAGCTAGCAGGCTGACCCAGAAGAGCCAGCAGGCTGACCCAGCAGATGTGCCCTAATATTATCAGTAGTAATAAACACTTGGGATGAAGGGGATCCATTTCCCTTGAGATTTCCTTTCGCTAGATGGTAGATGTGGTCCTTCACACTCTAACTACCCTTCATCTCTTTTATGTTTGCTTTTAAAGCTAGTATTATTGCTGTACATCTTTGCAATAAACATCCCAATTTTAAAAGAACTTGTTTACACCTTATTAATAAAATGAATAATACTTCAGAGACAGAAATGAAAACTGACATCATTTGTTACAATTTAAGTCTGAGTCAATCTTTGGGGTAATTTGAAATCTTCATTTTGATTTAATTGAATGCTCTGTGCATATGAGACACTCTTATCAAGCCGAGGAATCTTCATATATATAGAAATGCTTAACATTGGCCTATTAGCATTAAATTCATTCATAATTAGAGGAAAACGTTGTTGCCTCGTATGGTCTCTAATCTTAAAAGGAATCCAAATGCTATGATGAGATTTGCATGTAGCGCCCCTGGCTTGTTGCAGTATTTTCATGGCAGGCAAAGCAGGACAGTTTTGTTAAAATGCAATGGAAACTAATACTCAGAAAAAATGCATCTGTCTGCAAGACTGTACTTCCGAGTTCTGTTTAAACCTAATGGATCAATATCACTCTCTGCTATGTGCGAGTGAGGAAGAGAGCATGTTCAATGGTTCCATTGTGAAGCTGAGAATACTTCTGGATCCTATCACTGATTTGATTGATCCTGGATAATATTGTTACTGCATGTTATTGATCTGGGCTCTGTGAGAATTAAAGTTTCATTTGGCTTTTTTTGCAGCCACGCTGTTCTGTTAGTGCCATGGCTCCTGGTAATATTGGACCAGTAAAGAAAGAGACCACTGGTAAGAAGGGTTGTTTGTACAGTTTAGCATCCAGTCACACGTTAGCAGAGTAAAACAGCTGTACTAAGAGTTACTACTGACACAGCTTGCTTCAAGCACTGAGTGGTCACTGGCCTTTGAGCTGAGAGGGAAATAGCACTGCTGTTTTTACAAGTACATTATGAAATACTTCTTTTCCTGAAAGCTGAAATGCATCTATGAAGCACAGCAGAAAGGGTTGCTTCAGAAGGTAGAAACCTCAAGTGGAGAAAATAAACAGGGTATGGAATACAGCCTGATCACGGGCTGAGGAGAATCCTACCTAAGCAGCAAAAAGCTCTCTATAAGAACTGCCATTGAATTGTTAATGCTCCCTTAGAGCAGACAAGGAGGATGAGCTTTTAAATACTCATCTGAAAGGATCTTCACAGAATAAACTGCATGGAACTGAGTCCCTCCTTCTCAGGAGGATGAAAAGCTACAAAGTGCACCGTGAAACAGACATACCATATTCCCCCCCAAAGTCTCCCACACCTATTTATACAAAACACTGGAAGAAAAATAAGCTTTATTCAATGCTGCCTTTATCATGCTAAAATCTGACAGACGAAGAGAAAAGTGTATTTCAGTTTTCCTCCTCACTACACCTATTTCTTCGCCAGGAAACCCAGGGCAATTAAGGTGCTTTATCTGACTCCGGATATTCTGGCAGCATACAGACAGACTTTCAAACAACAAGAACCAAAACCTTGAGGGTCTGTTAATTTGTTTCAGCACCTTGGATTGTATTCAGGAAAGAAAGGAACCCAAGTATAGTCTTAGCAAAGTTGATATAATATTCTTCCTGGAGCTAATACCATCACATATTGGGCAACATAGTTATGAGCCCTAAGAAAGGTCAACAAGGACCAGGATGGGTGTAACAAACTGTAGCAAATATAACAAAAAACCTGTTTTTGCTTGGGAATCCCACAATAATCAGAGCTCTTACTGTAAAAATCTCCAAATTGAAGATTTACCAGATGAATAAAAAATAATTTTTTTCCAGGTAGGATAGACATAAATCATGCTATTCTAGCAATCAGCTTTCATGAGCCTTCAGTACCTTGTCTGGGTTATGCTCAATAGTTAATGGTAAGAACTGGATTTATATGAGGAAAATAGATCCTATTGTAAACATCTCTGCTCACTTAAAATCTCCTGTCAGAGCGCTTGGGGAAAGATAAATATTTCGTGTACTTCTACATACTACCCATTTTGAAATGCTATATATTTTATGCCCGAAACCAGGATTTCCTTTACACAGAGGTTGGGTAGAGGAGATTTAAGAGAATAGAAGTGAAAACATCCTCCATTTACCAGTTCTCATTCATATGGTATCCAGGTGAAGGAGGTCACAGTTAGAAAATTTTTGTATCGAAAAAATACATCATAATTATAGCCTAGAAAAACATATGCTTTTAGCAAATCTAGAAAAAAATAGACATTCTAAAACATGATAGTGTGATTTCTTTCTTACCACCAGTTACAGGTACTTTTCAAGTGAAATCTGAAAATAGTAAAATGATTTGGAATACAGAGGAAGTCCCAGAAGGATCAGAATTTGATGATACCTGGGATCCTAGGGAACAGCCAGAGTAAGTGTAAGCAAGCTGAGACTGCCTACATTGGTTTTACATAGCTTTGATGGAAATGTGTTAAATAGCATCAGCTGTGTTTGGGTAGAATACAGCCATCTGAAAAGCTTGTATTGTGGAAGGACAAAGGAATGAGTACCGATTGTTGCCTTTAAAGAAGCAACTAGTGAAGAGGGATTTGGCATTCAGCTCTATCTCTGCATACTGTTATACATTTGTTCTTATTTGAGACTTATCACCTGTGAGGTATAGAACATGTTCTCTGTTTGTGTTGTGGCTACAATGGATGTTTTTCTCATGCCATTTTTTCTTGACTCTTCCCTTCCCTGCTGGGGAAAGGGTGGCATGCCTCAAGCAGTTATGTACTGCATTGCACAGATGAGAAGAGTATAAATTCTTGTACTAGTTGATCAGATTAATTCATTGAAAATGGCCCAAAAGGAAAACAGATGGTTTGAGAGGTGCATCCAGAGCTATTAGACAGATTTTTCATTGACTGACAGGAATTGCTACATATGCACATGACCACTGGAGATGTGAAGAAGACTCTTGTCATACACTTTTTCCAATAGTGTAGAGAATGACTCCATTTATTTTGCTCAATTTACTAGGAGTAATATATGTTCTAAATACAATATTTAGTTGTATTTCCTCATTCATTAAATCTCAAGAGCAAGAGAACATATGATTCCAGATTTTGTAGCATTCAGAATGAGACAAATTGATTTGGAGGGGGAGAAAATCAATGTTGGCCAAATGCAAAATAATTAAAATTAGTCAAGAAAACAGTGCTATTCTCATGCTCCAAGAGTATGATGACAGAACAGAACACAGTCAGAGGTGTAAGTATGTGACAGTATCCTTTTCCCAAAATACTGTGTTGGCTGACTAGTTGATAAGTATCATATTCATTTAGGATGCTTTCTCTGCTCCCTGATCCTGCAAAGGCTGGTTAGTGAGGTAGAGGAAGTAAAGTGAATACCTTGGAAGGTGGTGTGAATGTTCTACACATCTTCCAGCCAACTGTGTCATTCATGGCTCTGAAAAAAACCCTCATGCAGATGGATTGAAGGCTTGAAGGGAGACTGGCAAGGAGGAGAGAGAATGTGATAAGGACAGGAGCACTGATACAAAGGTCAATGGTCGGTCCTTTGAGAAATACAGCCTCCTTTAGTCTCCTGCCCCTTCTCCAGTGTGGTGTAAGACAACTAATTTTCTCTCTGTCTGTCTCTCAGGTATGAGATTTTATTCAAACAGCGAGTGGGAACAGAGGACGTCTTCTTAGGGATGAGCAGGAAAGACCCTTCCACAGCCTGCTGTGAAGACATGGTGGTATGCTGAGTCTGTATCTCCCATCCCTTCTCTGTAGCCTTTCCCTGCAGCCTCCTCCTTTCAATCTCGCCCTCTTCTCGAGACACAGAACATAAACATCAAGCTATAGTGCAGCTTTTGGCCTCCTATGGGATTTTCTTGCATCTTTCCACACACTTGTAGATGATATTTACCCTTGCTAATCCGAGGAACTCATGTAGCTCCTCAAGGACACTGTACTCAAAAGAGAAAGAGTCAATGCAAATGCATACTGCATACAGACTTGAGGGAAATGAAAGTAGCTCCAACATGATGTCTCATCTTAGACATGATTTTCTGTGGGGACGTGGGGGACTAGGAAGGAGGAGACAGTTTTTCTCTGCCTGCATCTATTACAAAGTATGTGAGTTATCAGAGTACTACAATGCTGTGGCAGTCTTTAAAGTTACAGGTATCAGATCCTGTCTGAGTATATTATCAGCTCAAGATTTTGTAGAAAATACAGTATCAATACATAACAGAGCTATTGAAAACAATGAGATTATCACTTTCTCATATTTTCTGTAATACAGATTGCCTGTTCAGAATGTTGCTCTTTGACACTAGCATCAAAATGATCATGAAGATACGAGATCTTTTATGGTTTGTAGTGCTGCATGACTAATCACAGCTTTATCTCTGCTTGTTATTCCAGATTAAAATCAAACTGCCAGAGACAAAGTTCTCGGACATCACTTTAGACATCCAGGACAAGGTTCTTGACCTTCGAACCCCACAAAAGTAAGAGAATCAGAATTGATCGAAGTATAGTTAATATCTTGTTTCAATGGGAGTTTAACCAAGCCTTCAGTAAAATACTATGTGGAAAGGCAAAGGTAAAGATGCAGATGAAATTATTAATTGCACAGGAGAAATAAGTACAAACAAAAAAGTATTATAGGTATTATAGTCCATTTTTAGGCTTGTAGTGTGCTAGGGTTAAAACCTCTGGTACTGGTCTAGCAAGAATAGCCTTAAAATAGTTTTTGGCTACTGAAACAGCAAGCCTTTAAGGGCCCAAAATGTTTGTGACAAATTGACTACAGTCTTGAGGAACTACTTGGGAATTTGGCTTATAAATGTTAATTTATACACATGCACAAATGAAGATAAACAAAAATGTGCAGATACAGTTTTAGAGGTTGAGAGTGGAATTGTATCCATGCCTGGTTATGTACACAGAGGGATGGAATTATTACAAGGTTGTCCTAAAGAGATTTCCCTTGAGTTCTTGCTTTTTATAGGCTGCTTCATAACTGCAACAAAGACAGCTAAAAACTGACTGACATACTCTAAGACTTCCTGGGATTCTCACAGTCTTCATTCATATTCCCCACAGTGTGGAAGAGATAATAATCACTTATTGAACCCATAGTTAGCAAAAGACATAGCTTGATGCAGTACTGCAGATGTAGGAAAACCTCAACATCCTTTTTCTTTTGCAATCCTACTTTTTGGTGACTCAGATCTACCATTATCTTCATAGTATCCAGCTGTCTCAAGTCACAAGCCTAGCAAATAAAATGTTTGCTGTAAATCTAATGGATGCTTGGGTAGAGCCTGAGCCAGTGCTGATTTCACAAATATATGAGTGCAAATACTGTCAGTATGAAAGAAGTAAGTAAGATTTCAAGTTCTACATACCAAAAAACACTGTGCTCTCACAGCTGTGTAGGGGGGGCTCAAAGGAACTGTTTCCAACTCTGTGGTCCTGAGGCTGATTGTAAGCCAAATTATGCCGGCTGGCTTCTTTCAGTTGGCAGGGTGCAAAGGTGCTCTGACTGTACCCCTTCCTTTCAGCCATGGCTCCTACGACACAGAGCTGGAAAGATCTGCTGAAGATCTGAAGAATCAGCATGCCTTAAAACCCAATTTAAAACAGCCCCCATCTATGCTACTGTGTTGTCTTGCAGGGCTTTATAGTGCTTGTCTGGGCAGGTCTCTTAATTCTCAAGTCTCCTTGGTTCTATTTGCACTGTCAATAGAGCACAAGTCCAAGACTGGCCCATGGTTCATTTTGTTAACATAGAAGCTCTGGGATAAGAGAGGAAAGAGGCTAGACTCTTTGCATGAGTAAGTAAGCTTGAGCTCTCATTAATTACCAAGTTGATTCAGAAGGCTTATCAGCCATTCCAGGAAGAGCTCTCTGCTGGCTGTAGCATGGGACTGCGGGACATCTCCCGAGACCAAGATCCAGCCCTCCTTCGTATGTTAGGTGCCTCAGCTACAAGTAGGAGATCACTGAATTGGTCTCCAGCGTAGGTTAAAAAAAAAGCAAAGGGACTTTATAACCCTAAGTCCACTTTCATACCTGCACTTTGCTTTGTAGTATAGACATGCCCTTTGTGTAACTGGCCTGGACAAAACCTCTAAGGAGGCTGCACCAGTCATTTATTTTTACTAGGGAAGACAAGCTCCTAAAGACACATGTTCAGGCCTTAGGCATTATTCAGATTTTTTTTTTTAACCACCAATATAGCATTTTTTTTTACCACCAATATAGATTTTTTTTTTTAACCACCAATATAGCAATGCAGCTCCTCCTTCCTCTGCATTTACAGTGCAGCACTATGCAGAAGCAAGAACTGTGGAGAGAGCCCGCAATCCATCATTGGAAATTGTTGTCATAGCCACAGGCAAGAGAAAGAAAAGAGTAGTGTTAGAAATATTCCAGAGCTTGTATAACTGTGCACTGGGTATTGCAGGTGCCCCACAACCTGTCATGAGTGGGGGAATATGCTAAATTAATGTTTCCTGATATACACTGATAAGTGAACTGCTAGAGGAAGTTGCAGTCCCATCTCAGTTGCTCACCCAGTCTGAGGCATCCAAACCCGCTGTGTCCTGTTTTATAGGAAGCTGTTGCTGCACCTCCCCCACCCTGTGGACAGCAGGAATGGAAAAGCTCATTTCCTCTCCGAAGAGGAGATCTTGGAAGTCACCTTGAGGATGACAAGGGAGTTTGACTTCATCAATTTCGCCTGATGGATAGAGAAGTGGGGAAAATTTTCAAAAAGTGACCCCTGAACTTTTGAAGTCTTCTCAGGATCTAACTGGTCATCAAACAGTAGATTGTTCCCCTTGAACAGTCCAGGGGGAAAATCCCTGGAGAAATTAAATGAGTTAGGAGGAACGAAAGAGAAAGGAAAAGATGTATTTAGAACACCCATAGAATCTGTAGGCTGGGGCTGTCCAGCTCTTGCGCTGCTCTAGTTAACGTTCCGCCTCCTTCAGTCTGATACAGGCCTGTGAATCAGGCAATTGGAGATCACAAATTCTGTAAGCCAGGAAAAGTCTTTCAGTGGCTGTGTCTGATAAGTAGCACAATGAGGCTCTGGCCCATGACTGTGTTTCTTAGTTACTATTGCCAGATTGCAAGTGATAATATTCCTGCTTGGCCTCCTATTAGAGAAGCTGAGAACAAGGCCAGTTCAGAACTCACTTTTAGCTACTCTTAGGTGAGGAGCTCTACACTTTCCAGGGCTCCATTTCCACACCTGAGTCTCCTTTACACTGGCAGAAGAAGATACCCTGCTATAGTTAGACTGTTGAACAGCTCAGCTCTTTTGAACGATTTTTGGCAATGTGTGGTTCAGTGTCATCTATTCACCTGCTATCCCTCCAGCTATTCTTCTGATCTTTCTTAATTAATAAAAGTGTGTGTTCTAATGAACTGTTCTAGTTAGCTTCAACTCTCCCTTCTCTGCAGTATGTTCTGAGAGACTTTCTAGAAGTGAGATAAGAGAACTTGGAATAACAAAGCATCATTTTCTTAAATGGCTGAAGCATGGCAGAAGCTTTTCTATGGCCTTCAGGTCTAATCTAGAGCCACACAGGTGGGTAATAAAGATTCTCTTTTACTAGCTGCTGGGCTAATACATTCATTTAACATTTTGTCAGTCATACAGGAAGCAAATAGATATCTGCTCAATGATCAAAGTAGAAAGGACAAGCAGGGCTTGTGCTTTGATGCTTTAAGTATGCTTATCCAAGATCTTCGAGGCCTCTTGATAGTCCGCCAGTGCCAGTAAAAATGAGGGCAGGAAAGGACCAGGTGCCTTTGCAGATCTTGTCCACACAGTGGCTTTAGTTTCACTTCTGGGGATTTTTTCTGATACATCTACCAAATCCTAGATCATTCTTGCTTAAAGCACTGAAGACTAGGCCAAATTCCTTCGCACACCAAAATCCCAGGAGGAGAGGGAGAGCAGCGTAAAACAAACACCCAGAAGAGAGGCTTGCTGTGGCCTCAGCCTGAGCTGCACATCATGTCCCCCTCGAGTCTTCCAGGTCAAGCAGGATTTTTTCTTTCTTTTTTTTTTTTTTTTTTTTTTTTTTTACAAAATGTACCTGAGACTTGAACAGTGGGCATTGCACCACTGTTCTTGTTCCTAACGCCTGAGGACACAAAATGCATTTGTGCAGTAGTTGGCGGCAGCAGCACCCCTTGTCCAGTGGTGCCCTGCATTCCCACGGGGCACTGAAGATAGAGCAAGAAAAGAGGGTTCAGGGAGGTTCTTTGCCATTCCTGAGCAGTATTTGATATCATGACTAGAGAATGGGTATCACCTCATTCCAGAACAACTCCACGGTCACCTTAAACCAGCCTTTTTCCTAGTTGCAAAAATCCCTTTAAGGCCAACATTTATGGAAGTTTTTCAAATCTTTTTCTTCATCAGCACTGGCTCCTCTTCTCTTTATTGATCTCAGCAGGAATCCTCAGATGACTGCAGACAATATTATCCCTTATCCCTTCTTCTTAATGTCATTTCTTTTACAGACGCTTACTGTAGAAACAGTTGTCAGACAGGAAAGAATAGAAGAGCTGAAAGGCTCGGTATCACATTGCAAGTCCCTGGATACCTCATTTTAATTTCTGGCAATGGTTTCCTTCAGGTTTGAGTAGATCCAGAAAGTTTTGTTTACCTAACACATACACATGCTTGTTCTCCAGCGGCTTAGCAAAAAACTAAATATTGAAACTCTTCAGATATTGTTCCAAAAATTCTATTCAGTTATTACTTCTATACAACACCTAACTAAAAAAAAAAAAAAAAAAAAAGAAAGAAAAAGTTTAAGTAGAACTGATTCAGTTGTTTTAAAGTACTGGGTTTTGTGCAGAGAAACATCAAATCAACCCCGAGGGCACAGCTATACTAGGATCATTTTGACACTATTTCTACAGCAGCATTTTCTTCCCCAAAGTAAACTATACAAGAGAGAAAACGTTGCACACAGGTCTCCCCAATAGACGTGGCCAGCAGGGCTGAATTAATCAAGGCAGGAAGACTGCAACGTCCAGTGTCACTAGCCCAGAAAAAGCCCTCAGAAGAAAGGCCAAAAGTTGAATAAAACGGAGCTTTGAACGATAGGCAGGCTCTTTCAGATTCGACGCCGACAAACAATAATCAAAACCCAGTCTGCAAATTGTTTCACGACATCACCTTGACAGCTAAACATCTGTCCAAAGGGTCATTCAAATGACAGAAACTCCCATGCGAGTTTCAGGAAAACATCCTCTTGCTGTAAGAGAACTGTTCAGTCTAATCTCAATGTCCTGATTTCCAAACATCTCATTCCTGAGTTTAAATATTAAATATTTAATTGAAAATAGTTGCTCATTCTAACATACCAAGAGTGTGAGGACATTTTTAAGGCAATGTTTTTTTCAATTCTGTATTGTGAATTCTTTGCCACCAGGCGGAAGTGCAGCAACACAGCTCATCACAGGTCGGATTTTTCTTTCCCCAAGACATCCAGTTTCAGAGCACCTTCAAAACTGTTACTAAATATTTAGTGTCAGGTGTATTTCTTTATTTGTCCACTTTTCAGTTTGTCTCAGTTCAGGTTTCGCAACCTTGCCTTCTAAATCCTATCCATCTAACCATGCAAGTGCATCTAGAGACTGATACTTGAGTATGTAAGACTCTACTACTATTGCTTTCTATGAAGATTTCCTCTGTGCAAGGAAATGATTGCTGCCATATGCCTATCCGATGATGCCAAAATCTCTTGTCGTAATTCACCATTTCCAGTGTTGGCTTCCAGCCTCATCGGCTTTCTTAGTAATAAGGTGTGTACATAGTCGTAGTTTAAGAGAGAAGAATCAGGTGGGTCTGTGCGTGTCTAGATGAAAAAGTACGTATGTATGTATGCAGCTATACTGCCATCTGGCAGTATTTGGGAATGATGACACACAGGCAACTGTGGGACTCAGGATGGCGCGGCCCATGGAAGAGGGGTTTGCGCTGGGGTGCTCCCCAAGAGTTAAGGAACCCCGGTGCACCACGGCCGGAGTCACCACACTGTGGGGTTGCTGTAGCCCTCCAGCGACCCCTGAGTGCTGAGCAAACCTAGTCAGCAAAGGAGAAGTGACACTGCAGACTCGCCCTGTAAGCCTCTGGGTAGCGTGGAACTGGGTTATCTGTTGAGTACGCATACTGTTGGGTGTTGAACATGCGTACTGTTATCTGTTGCCCAGCCTCTTGACCACACTGTTATTGGCTGAGGCCGTCGGTTCTGCTGTGTGACTGTGGTCTGGCACTGTTCGAATGGGCAAGGAACTAAGCCCGGGAAGGATAAAAGAGAGTAAGCTACCTACCTCTGTGTGGACTCAGACTCGCCCTCAGTTGGCCTGCAGACCAGACAACTCACCGATCAGCGGGGACGCCACTGATGGCGACCGCCAGGGAGAACCTGAATCATCCCGGCACAGCCCGAGCGTGGTGAGAAGAGTCTGGGGAAAACTGTACCGGAGGGGTGGCCCGTAAGTACAAGGAAAGGGTGAGAATGGTCACTGTACCGCGCATCCGAGAAAAGTCACTGTACTGAGCATCCGTGGCTTAACCAGGGAGCTCTAATATGTGTATTCTATTTTCAGTTCTATTGTATTTCTAGCTTTACTTTTCAGCTTTGTTATACTTGTAGATGGTTTGGTGTTAATTGTTTAGTGTTGTCATATGTAACTTCTTATACCTGCCAAATGATGATCTCTGAAGTTCAGCGCGCTAACCCAGGAATCTGACAGAATCTCAGCTGCTCCCCTGTTGGCGCATCACAGTTGTGCAGGAGCTGGTAGGCTTCGAGTCTGGATTTGCTGGGAGCTGAATCAGGTCACAGCTGTGCGGGAAAGGGGCTTTGCAGCAGTTGCCACCACTTGCGCCTGTCAGGGCGCGCGGAGCAGCAGAGGAGGGCAGCAGGCTGCCCGAGCACCGCTGGGGCGCAGGCAGTGGCTGTGGCGGGGAGGGGGCTTTGCTGCACGGGGCAGCGGGACAGAGCGCCCGCCGCCTCCAGCCCCGGCGCCGCAGCCGGGCTCCGGCTGTGCCCGCACGGCTGCTGCCGAGGCCCCGAGGCCTGGCCACCGGGACACTCTGCAGCCCCGCATTGGAAAGCCCCATTACTTGGATTTAGAAATCCTAGTTAGTGGGATTTAACCCATTCAAGAGTGCCACCGGCACAGCCGCGGAGCGCAGACAGGCCGCGAGCCGCCGGCAGGGTGGCAGCGCTTCCCGGCCCTGGTGGGTGGGCACGAGTGCGGCGTGCCCGGGAGCCAGCGTGAAAGCGCGGGGAGCGAGCGCGGGGCTGCCGGCCTGCGGGGCTGTGAGGGGCTCTCGTAGCCGGCGTCCCCCGCGCTGCCGCTCGCCCAGGAGCGCTCCTGGCCAAAGCCCTCGGGCCCGGCCATGTTGGCACTGGAGCGCGTGCGAGTGGAGGAGCTCTGTGCCCCAAGGCCTGTGGGTGGGAGAGATCCCCCCCACCCCCGGCCCCCGCGAGCTGCTCTAAGGAAACACCACTCTGGCGCTGCGTGAGCTCTGCCTCCTCTCCGTCTTTATTGCCCAGGGGCCTCCTTGTGCAGGTGGCCGGGCGCGATGATGGCACCGGCCCGAGACGGAGGAGCACGGTGCGGGCAGGCTGGGCGGAGGGACAGTGCCGTGGCCTGGTGTCGGTGCCCAGCCCGAGATGCCACCCGTTCAGGCCTTGTCGCCGGCTGGTGCTTCGAGCCTGCCCGTGCCAGGCGCGCCTGCGTCTGCAGTGTTCTCCTCCTGCGTGGTGGCACTGAAATGGAAGCCGGGGTTGTGTGCAGTAGCTCTCTGAAGGGCACACTGGCCAGCCCCAAGGGAAAGGGAGCAGGAGAATACGCCCTTAAGCTGCCCCCAGAGGCCCCAAAGCAAGCCCGCCCTTGAAAGGGGCGCAGCATAGCCTGAGCAAGGTGTCTTCTGCTTTTGTGGTGGCGATTACCTGTCACTGGAAGAGCTTCTGCTGAACTCTCCCATGCCCGGTGTAGGAGGCAGGGATGGGAGAAGGCCGCCATACGGATTGTCGTCTTCATTGCCCCAGATGTTGCAGAGCTCTAGGCTTGCTGCGCTCGGAGAAGCACACCTGGAGCAGGTACACTGCAGGCTGCTGTGAAGCTGGAAATAACACATTAGCAGATGAGCTTTGTGTTGGTGCGAGTTTGAAGAGGGGAAGGTTTGAAGGGACTTGCTCGGATGGAGCTTTTTGTCCTGGAGGCAGGACAGAACTCACCTCTCCGCAGTGGCAGCGGTAGTGGCAAGCGGATGCCTCGGCATCGTCCTCTGGAGACCTAGGAATCGTACCGAGAGGTATGGTAAAGGATTTTTAGTTGTCCTTTTGAAAGGAAGCGCGCTCCCTAGGAGGGAACTTGTGCTCTGTTCCATTTGCCAGGGAAAGGGTTAAAATGCCGGCCTGGGAGCTTTCTGGGAAGCCTTGAGAGTACCTGTGGGCTTCAGGTAAGCACTTTGTGCAGCTGTGTAATGGCTGCCTTGCAGGTGTGCTGTTCTTGTTGCCATGCCCACATTGGGAGCTGCTGTGCAAGGTGTATCACTTTGCAAGGGGTGTGAATTTCAAACATTACCTTTCTTTCCTGGTCTTGAGTCGGTAGTAGAGCCAAACGCAGAACGCAAAGAACAACGTCAAGATGACGAGCGTCAAAGTGTTGGCGACGATGACGACAACAGTTCTGCGTTTTGGAGGGCTGGGGTCAGCCTCTGCAGAACCCTTGGGGGAGAGTACTGCAAAACAGTGGCCAGAGATCAGCGTTTAATATAAACGTGCATGCTGTGGTAGGTGAAAGGTAGGAAGGGGAGGGCTGAAGCGTGAAGAGCCCAAGCGCAGCGGCACACGCATCACAGCCGTGGGGACGTGGCATCCCAGCACGTGCGGGATGCCATGTGGTATCCTAGTTTGGTGCCGTGCATTGAGAAAACGCCCCATTCTTCTCTTCTCCCCCCTGCTCCTTTTGGTGCGTTTTGCTCCTCCTCTCTCCCTCCTTCCTGCGCTGGGAGAAAGGGAAGCAGGAGCCTGCTGTCACGAGCGAGACCCACTTCTGTGCTGGGCCGAGGCTCGGCAGATGCTTGTGTGTGCCCAGGGTGGGCAGCGCAGGAGGGCGGCGCAGAAGGCTGTGGAAAGCCGCGTCTCTGCAGAAGAGCTCCTCCTCAAGTGTTCTCAGCTTTGGAAGGGAGCCCCCTATTCTGCCTGTGCCCCCAGGTGCTGGTAGGGGCCCGTGGGAGCGCTGCCTTGCCCCTGGAGATTCACCCTTAGACAATGTTAGTGGGGGAGAGGAGGTCTTGCGTCGGAGTACGTACCTTCAGACAGCACCGAAGCCTCTCTTTCCCCAGGTATGGGGACCCCGTGTACAAGGAGAGTACACAGGAGAAGGCACACCAAGGCAGAGCAGCCAGCCATGTCTGCTGGTACTCCCAAAGCTGTGTGCGCAAATGAGGCCTGCCCGGCAACGGGGCCCTGGGTTGCCCTGGCGGTGCTGTGACATCGCCGGCGGGCGTGCAGACCTTGTGAAGGTGTCAGGAGCTCCTCACAATGGGCCGCTGAGCGTGCGCGCGGCCTGCCAGCTCCTTCCCAGTCACCCTGCACAGGCGTGACCTCAGTGCCACCGGCTGTTTGTTGTAGGCCGTGCTTCTCCTGAGCGCCGTTTGGCGGGGAGGCGGTCTTTCACGGAGCCGGGCAGGCTGTGCAGACGAGCCTCTGCAGGGCCTGACGAAAGCTAGGGAGGATGCGCAGGAGCAGGCTGGGAGACTGTCTGGCTCCGTGCATTTCCCCACAGTAAAACAGTAGCCACAGGAAAACACTAGGCACGTTAAGGGAGTGTTTAAATGGGTACGTCTGCTTTAGACCCCACGACAGGCAGGGGCTTTCCTTTCCCCGAAGAAAGGAAGGCGGCTGTGACCCCCCCCCCCCCCCCCCACCCCTTGCTCTCGGGCTGACACACTGCCCCGGCAAGGCAGCAAAAGCCACATTCCAAAATTCATTTTCGGGGTGCCGTGCTCCCTGGTATTGCTACCTTAGTATAATCCTTGCACTCCAGTTGGAAATAGCGTGTGGGCTGTGGCCCCATAATGCTGATATACAAGCCATGGAAGCAGTTACCCAGCGAGGGCAGTTGACCTGGAAAAAACAATAGTGAATCTGTAACCACAGAAGTGATAGAAAACACACCCATCGATGCCTTAACGCTTTTAAATGAAGACATACACAATATTGGCCAAACTACTGTACAGAATCATTTCACACTTGACTGTTTGCTAGCCTCTCAAGGAGCAGTGTGTGCCTTAACTAATGACAGTTGCTGTTTTTATGTTAACCATTTCCATCAGATTACTACTGATGTATATCAGATAGCCAACCGCACTAAAGTTTTGCATATCGTTGGGGAGGACCTCCAGTGACCCCTGAGTGCTGAGCAAACCTAGTCAGCAAAGGAGAAGTGACACTGCAGACTCGCCCTGTAAGCCTCTGGGTAGCGTGGAACTGGGTTGTCTGTTGACCACCCTGTTGGTATCCATCCTGTTACCGGCTGAGGCCATCGGTTCTGTTGTGTAACCGTGGTCTGGCACTGTTTGATTGGATGAAAAACCCTAAGCCTCTGAAGGACAGAAGAAAGCCACATACCTCTGTGTGGACTCAGTCTCACCCTCACTTGGCCTGCACACCCAGCAACCCACCCATCAGCAGGGACACCCCGATGGCAACTGCCAGGGAGAACCTGAATCATCCCAGCATAGCTTGAGCATGCTGAGAACAATCTGGGGAAAACCGTACTGGAGAGGTGGTCCATAAGGACAAGGAAAGGCTGAGAACGGTCACTGTACCGTGCATCTGTGGCTTAACCACAGAGCTCTGATATGTGCATTCTGTTTTCAGTTCTTTACTTTTTAGCTTTGTTAGACTTGTAGATGGTCTGGTGTAAGTTGTTCAGTGTTGTCCAGTGTCCGTCGTATGTGTGTAACTGCTTAGCTCTAGTAAATTCTTACACTTGACAAATGATGATCTCTTGAGTTCAGTGCAACTAACCCGAATCTGAAAGAATCTCCGACGCCCCTCTATTGGCGCGTCACAGTCAACAAAACCACCTTGGATAAAACAGTGAGTAGGCTACACCCTGCTTACGGAATATAGTCCTTGTCTCAAACAGGCCCGCAAGTTTCACTGTTAAAGTGAAACAGGTTTGTTGCCTGGGTTCAGCAACAGTTCAGCATCCTGGGCAGGGCACTCCCCTTCCTCACCACTCCCATCCCTGCCTCTATACCCCCACCCCAAATCCACCAAAGACACTCTCCAAGCACTTCAAATGCAACTCTGACACTTCTCTTCAGTGGCAGAATTATTTCAGCCTCAGCCTCCAAACCCCTTCAGTAATACTTCTCAAACACCACTCAGCTTAGGAATCCCCATCCCTAATGATGAAGACCCCCACCCCCACCAGCCCAAAAAGTACTGACAGCAAAGCCATTCAAAATCCTGCAAGGCACATTCAAACACGAGAGCATCCCACTGTTATCTCGGCAGTCACTTGCCTTCTGGGCCATTTTACACTGTACTTGTCTTCCTTTATCACCTCCGGTTTCAAATTCACACATACACAGTCACAAAATAAAGACTGGCCATTCAGAATGTAAGGAGGCAAGACTACAGGCTACTTCATCTCAGCATTAAGCTCAAATATCACAAGAAACAGCTAAGCCAAGAGATGCTGTTCTGAGAAACTTCCCCACATAAACAGATGCTTTGCTTCAGACTGACCTAGCCAGGTGGCAAACTCACTAATTCAGACACACATACAAGTTCTGCCAATTGCTGTAATGTTAAGAAACAAACGGATACATGCATATCCGCTTGGGCCCTAATGGGTGCACTTTTGTGTCTGTAACTAGAGACCCTGGATAAATAGGGAAAAAAAGAAAGCATGTATTACGACCACGAGTTTCACTTCACACCAGCAAAAGCTGAAGGAGGCTTCAGAACTTCACACACCACCCCCAGGTGCCCTCCATGTCGGCAGGCTTCCCAATTACAGCCCACATTCCCAGCCCAGGCACTCACCTGAGCACTGTCCCCCAAGGCTGAAGGCAGTTGCTGGCTGTGTTGTTTGTTGCTCCTAGGGTGGCAGCAGCGGTGGCAGCGGCAGCAGGCGCTGCTCCAAAGGTCAACCCCGCGGGCGCTGCTTGCGGGGCCGCACTGCTTACGGTGCTGATACTGAAGCTGGGTGTTGCTGCCTGGGTTGCACTACCACTGGAAAAAGTAAACCCTCCAGTTGTCCCAGACCGAGTGGTAGTGGCGGTGGTACCAGCAGAGCCAAAAACAAAGCCAGAGGGGGCTGCTGCTTGCCTTGAGGGCGCACTAGCCGGTACAGAGCCGCCGAACCCAAAGCCTCCTGTGATACCTGCAGCTTGAGTTGTGCTACTGCCTCCCAAGTGTAATTTGGGTGCCTTTCCCCTAGGGAAAAAAAAAAAAAAAAAAAAAAAAAGTAAGGTAATCTGAGACATATATCCAGTGAACTACTAAGAATCAGCTTTCTTACAAAGTATTTACTGACAGCAGAGAACATCTTAATTTCAGAGATGTGCACTTCAGGTTCCTACTTCAAGCTAACCGCAGCCCAGTTTTGACACAGATCGCACTACAATTCCTGTCATACAGACTCCACCAAGTCCACTTTTACTGACTCCTCCTTAATTACCTCCTCCCACCAAGGTATTTACATCACCATGAATGTTTCAGAATAAGTTTCTTCTCTCAGACCTTACACATCCTTGTCACCTCCTCTGCTTCAAACTAACACAAGACTTTCTTCCAGCTACCTTCCCACTGCTAGCCTCCATCCAACTCCCTTTCCACCATTCTCGGGTGGAAAAGTTATTTTAAATTTAACAAACAAAAACAGTACGATGATGACAAAAGGCCTTCCTGAGCAGCAGCTGCATATTTGGAAGAAAGAAGGAAAGAACATAAGCTAAGAAGGAAAGAGTGTATTTTTTGAAAAAGTGAAGCCATTCTTTCGTATGATTTTCCACTAGTATAACTGCCCCAGGGACCCTCAGAAATAGCACTATTCTGTAAAGTAAAACTGAAAAGCAAAAATGCCAATAACCTCAATTACTTACCAGCTCCAGTCTCTCCCCTTTCCCAGCCACAAGGCAGATGACAAAGTAAAACTACAGCTCGCACCTGCCTAACACCTCTTTTCCATTGCTATCAATAAGATGCTGGTTCTTGGTAACCTTCATTCTACCTTACTAACATGACCTGAGGAGCACTGCTCGGGCAAAAGCAGAGCAAGCAGGATTTCCCTGGGCTGTTTCATCACATTTTTCCACTTCAGAAGTGGGACTATCTGGAAAGACAAATGATTCTACCAATTCCCATTCCAGGGTTTACAGTGTCTTAAAAGGACTGAAGTCCTGCTTGGGAAAGGACAGATTCTGAGCACCCCAAGTTTTAATCACAACAGAACAGGCGCACCATGCAAAAGCTCAAATTCTCCTTTTTCTTAACCAGCATGGACTCATGTCTCCAAAGCAGCAGCATAAACATACAACTTTCAGCAGTGGAATAAGTCACAGGATTGACTGGTCTTGATAGCCCGTGGAAAAGTGAATGGAGAGAAAGAACAGGCCCCAGTAAACACCTACGGATGTGCTGCACTGCAGCACAGGTTCACCCCGCAACAGCAGCGGCCTCGCTCTGTTCTGAGGTACTTTCCCAGGCGCCTCCAAAGCAGCAGGCCGCTCGGCAGCGCCGCCACCTCCCCCCCCGCCCCCCCGCGGCGGCGGGCGCTGGGCCGCGGGACTCACCCCAGCGAGAACACGGCCCCGGCCGGCGCCGCCGTGGCGGCGGGCTGCGTGCCGAAGCTGAAGCCGGCGGGCTGCGCGGTGCTGGCCGGCGTGCTGAGGGAGAAGAGCCCGGCCGGCTGGCTGCTGGCGGGCGTCTGCGCCGCCGTGCCGAAGCTGAAGCCTCCCGAGGCGGCGGAGGTGGAGAAGGAGAAGCCCGTCGCGGCCGTGGTGGCGGCGGCCGTCTTCGGCACGCCGAAGGTGAAGCCGCCTCCCGCCGCGCCCGACCCGAAGCTGAACTGGTTCATGGCTGCCGGCGGCCTGCGAGAGAAGGGGCGCGCCGCCGTCAGCCCTCGGGGGCGGGGGGGCGCCCCACGGCCCCGGCCCGCGGCTGAAGCGACGTGCGGGGGCGCGGCTCGCCGCCCACCGGGGCTGCGGCACCGGCCGAGGGCAGGGCAGGGCAGGGCAGGGTGACGGGGGCGGCGGCCCCGAGCACCTACCGGACCGACGGCGACGGCGACAGCCCCTCCCCGCCGCCAGCTCCCGCTCCCTGCACGGCGCGCGCGCCCGCTGAGGACGCTTTTTACGTTGCTTCCGGCCGGTAGACAGTGACGCAACTGCTCTGCGCCCGCCCCTCGCCCCGCCGCCCAGGCGCCGGCCGGGCTCTCACCGCTCCGAAAAACTATTGGCTCTCCCTGCCGCCGCTCATCGGACACCACGCCGCATTGGCTCACGGGGCGAGGCGGAGCGGCGGGCTCCTCGTTACTGTGGCAACGGAGGACGCGGCCGGTGCCGGGTGACGGTTGCAGGCGGCGGTTGCAGGCGGCGGTACGGCCGGGGCCGGGGCCGGGGCCGGGGCCGGGGCCGGGGCGCCCTGGCGCCCGCTGAGGCGGCTGCTCGCTGCGTGGCGTGGCGTGGCGTGGCGTGGCGTGGCGTGGGCCGGGCGGCCGCGGGAGGCCGGGGCCTGGGGCGGGGTCTCCGGGGCGGTGTGCGGCTGGAAGCGGCCGGGGCACCGCGGGCTTCTGTCGACGCAGAGCGGTGCAGGCCGTGGCGCTTCCAGAACGTTCCGTGGAGGCGGGAGGCTGCACCGGGCACATGCTGCTGCGGGACCGCTGCTGCAGGGGAGGTGTTCGACCCGGAGCTGCTGGCAGCTCCCTGCGGTGGCCGGGGAGAGCTGTCCTTCCCTCGCCCCTCCTCCCTTTCTCTCCCGCCCCCGGCTTCCCCCTCTAGGCCCGTCGTTGGGTTTTGTGTTTTGCAGCAGGTTATTTGGTGGTTTCAGCGCTCTGTATGACGGGGATGGTTAAATTGCCCACTCTCAGAGTTGTCTGGTCGGGATGAGTGAAGCTGTGCTTTAAAGACGTTAAGATGCTACATGAATGGGACTATATGGTTATATGTAAATTCACTGAGTTAATTGCTAAGTCCAATCTCCGTTCCTGGATAGCGAGAACCTGGGCTAAAGGAGGAAGACAATGCTAGATAATACAGTACTACTGGTTACAAAGCAAAGCTGTTTTCCATGGGGGCAGCTTAGATCTCTCTGCACCTCACTTCCCTGTGCTTTAGGTTGTTGGAGGGCGTACCGACTTGCCTGGGGCACTGTGCAAAGGCCCAAGACAGCTTGGACCTAGAGCTGGGCCTCTCCTAAGCCTCCCTGGAACAAGGAGGCCAGAGAACCTGGCGTGGAGACCCCTGCCTGGCTCCTCAGGGAGACAAATATAGTCCAGAATGCCAAATCGAAACCTGCAACAAGAAATTCTGCTGCCCTCAACCTGGCCACAGGAGCAGAAAATCCATGTTTGGATGGAGCTGTGCCAGAGCTAATAAGCACTGTTAGACTTGAGCAGGCTCCACAACAAGTGCTTGTGGAGCAAAAGAGTCAATAACTTGGTTACGGACAGGGGAACATTGATTATATTCCACTGTACACGTTGGCATCTCATGTAAGTTTTTGGGCAAAGTTTATCCTTCTAGAGCACAGCAGGAAAATTGTTTGCATTTGAGGAAGGACAGTATAGAAAAGGTGGTGTTCTTTCTTCATCTGTCACTTGTTTTTTCTGCGCAGGTAAGCTATGGATATGGATATAGATAGTATTTCCTCAGTCTCTTCTCTGCAGTCCCTTGCCAAGCTACTTAGTGATGCTCAAGAAGAAGATGACGACGACGACGACGGGGTGAGTCTTCCACAAGAAATGCTGCTGCTTCTACATGTTGTACCACAGTCTCACCTTGTTAACTAAGAAGCAAATTTGGCTTTTCCCAGGGTGAGTAAAGAAAGCCTTATGCAGCTTTGGACTGACTGAAACAGCTAGAAGGTATTTGTAGGGTAAGAAGCTCCTGAGGGAGAAAGTAAGGAAGATGCCCCAGGAATAGGAGGCGAGATTGTGAGCATGGAATGGGAGGAAGATTTATTTTCTCAGCCTAAAGGAAATGAGAACATGCAGTTGAAAGAGTGTTAGATACTTCAGACTTCCCCCTACTTTTCCCTGAAGTCTGCCAGAGATGAAGGCAATTACAACTAGATACAAAGGACTTCATATGAAGGAAAAAGTTGCTGCTTAACTTCTGAGTAGAGACTAAAATATCCAGAGGCAACTGAGTGTGCTAATTCTGCATGTCAGACACTGAAGAACTGTAGAGATAATTGATCACTGAAGTACAATAGATATGTTGGAGATGGTAAAATAGGGAAGGGTTAGTAATCATGGTAAGATGAATGATCTGAATGCTTAATGAGAGAAATATCTTTTCGGTCTTTTATATCAATTCATCTCAGGACTAGATGAAAATCACAGCATCTGGAAAACGTGCTTTGTTTCCAGAATATACAACTGCTAGTTTTATCTAGGTATGCACATGTGCTGGGGAGAAATATCTGTGTCTGTTATGCCCAGGAGGACCACAGGTGCCAACAGTCACAATGTACAAGGCCCCAAGGAGCGTTCAAAACTCTTTGAAAAGTCTCTGGATTTGAACGAGTCTTTTTATGACCTGGATAGCGAAAATGGCACACGTCTCGGTAATCCTCCCTAACATCACTCTTCAAAGGAGAGCTAGCAGGCTGACCCAGAAGAGCCAGCAGGCTGACCCAGCAGATGTGCCCTAATATTATCAGTAGTAATAAACACTTGGGATGAAGGGGATCCATTTCCCTTGAGATTTCCTTTCGCTAGATGGTAGATGTGGTCCTTCACACTCTAACTACCCTTCATCTCTTTTATGTTTGCTTTTAAAGCTAGTATTATTGCTGTACATCTTTGCAATAAACATCCCAATTTTAAAAGAACTTGTTTACACCTTATTAATAAAATGAATAATACTTCAGAGACAGAAATGAAAACTGACATCATTTGTTACAATTTAAGTCTGAGTCAATCTTTGGGGTAATTTGAAATCTTCATTTTGATTTAATTGAATGCTCTGTGCATATGAGACACTCTTATCAAGCCGAGGAATCTTCATATATATAGAAATGCTTAACATTGGCCTATTAGCATTAAATTCATTCATAATTAGAGGAAAACGTTGTTGCCTCGTATGGTCTCTAATCTTAAAAGGAATCCAAATGCTATGATGAGATTTGCATGTAGCGCCCCTGGCTTGTTGCAGTATTTTCATGGCAGGCAAAGCAGGACAGTTTTGTTAAAATGCAATGGAAACTAATACTCAGAAAAAATGCATCTGTCTGCAAGACTGTACTTCCGAGTTCTGTTTAAACCTAATGGATCAATATCACTCTCTGCTATGTGCGAGTGAGGAAGAGAGCATGTTCAATGGTTCCATTGTGAAGCTGAGAATACTTCTGGATCCTATCACTGATTTGATTGATCCTGGATAATATTGTTACTGCATGTTATTGATCTGGGCTCTGTGAGAATTAAAGTTTCATTTGGCTTTTTTTGCAGCCACGCTGTTCTGTTAGTGCCATGGCTCCTGGTAATATTGGACCAGTAAAGAAAGAGACCACTGGTAAGAAGGGTTGTTTGTACAGTTTAGCATCCAGTCACACGTTAGCAGAGTAAAACAGCTGTACTAAGAGTTACTACTGACACAGCTTGCTTCAAGCACTGAGTGGTCACTGGCCTTTGAGCTGAGAGGGAAATAGCACTGCTGTTTTTACAAGTACATTATGAAATACTTCTTTTCCTGAAAGCTGAAATGCATCTATGAAGCACAGCAGAAAGGGTTGCTTCAGAAGGTAGAAACCTCAAGTGGAGAAAATAAACAGGGTATGGAATACAGCCTGATCACGGGCTGAGGAGAATCCTACCTAAGCAGCAAAAAGCTCTCTATAAGAACTGCCATTGAATTGTTAATGCTCCCTTAGAGCAGACAAGGAGGATGAGCTTTTAAATACTCATCTGAAAGGATCTTCACAGAATAAACTGCATGGAACTGAGTCCCTCCTTCTCAGGAGGATGAAAAGCTACAAAGTGCACCGTGAAACAGACATACCATATTCCCCCCCAAAGTCTCCCACACCTATTTATACAAAACACTGGAAGAAAAATAAGCTTTATTCAATGCTGCCTTTATCATGCTAAAATCTGACAGACGAAGAGAAAAGTGTATTTCAGTTTTCCTCCTCACTACACCTATTTCTTCGCCAGGAAACCCAGGGCAATTAAGGTGCTTTATCTGACTCCGGATATTCTGGCAGCATACAGACAGACTTTCAAACAACAAGAACCAAAACCTTGAGGGTCTGTTAATTTGTTTCAGCACCTTGGATTGTATTCAGGAAAGAAAGGAACCCAAGTATAGTCTTAGCAAAGTTGATATAATATTCTTCCTGGAGCTAATACCATCACATATTGGGCAACATAGTTATGAGCCCTAAGAAAGGTCAACAAGGACCAGGATGGGTGTAACAAACTGTAGCAAATATAACAAAAAACCTGTTTTTGCTTGGGAATCCCACAATAATCAGAGCTCTTACTGTAAAAATCTCCAAATTGAAGATTTACCAGATGAATAAAAAATAATTTTTTTCCAGGTAGGATAGACATAAATCATGCTATTCTAGCAATCAGCTTTCATGAGCCTTCAGTACCTTGTCTGGGTTATGCTCAATAGTTAATGGTAAGAACTGGATTTATATGAGGAAAATAGATCCTATTGTAAACATCTCTGCTCACTTAAAATCTCCTGTCAGAGCGCTTGGGGAAAGATAAATATTTCGTGTACTTCTACATACTACCCATTTTGAAATGCTATATATTTTATGCCCGAAACCAGGATTTCCTTTACACAGAGGTTGGGTAGAGGAGATTTAAGAGAATAGAAGTGAAAACATCCTCCATTTACCAGTTCTCATTCATATGGTATCCAGGTGAAGGAGGTCACAGTTAGAAAATTTTTGTATCGAAAAAATACATCATAATTATAGCCTAGAAAAACATATGCTTTTAGCAAATCTAGAAAAAAATAGACATTCTAAAACATGATAGTGTGATTTCTTTCTTACCACCAGTTACAGGTACTTTTCAAGTGAAATCTGAAAATAGTAAAATGATTTGGAATACAGAGGAAGTCCCAGAAGGATCAGAATTTGATGATACCTGGGATCCTAGGGAACAGCCAGAGTAAGTGTAAGCAAGCTGAGACTGCCTACATTGGTTTTACATAGCTTTGATGGAAATGTGTTAAATAGCATCAGCTGTGTTTGGGTAGAATACAGCCATCTGAAAAGCTTGTATTGTGGAAGGACAAAGGAATGAGTACCGATTGTTGCCTTTAAAGAAGCAACTAGTGAAGAGGGATTTGGCATTCAGCTCTATCTCTGCATACTGTTATACATTTGTTCTTATTTGAGACTTATCACCTGTGAGGTATAGAACATGTTCTCTGTTTGTGTTGTGGCTACAATGGATGTTTTTCTCATGCCATTTTTTCTTGACTCTTCCCTTCCCTGCTGGGGAAAGGGTGGCATGCCTCAAGCAGTTATGTACTGCATTGCACAGATGAGAAGAGTATAAATTCTTGTACTAGTTGATCAGATTAATTCATTGAAAATGGCCCAAAAGGAAAACAGATGGTTTGAGAGGTGCATCCAGAGCTATTAGACAGATTTTTCATTGACTGACAGGAATTGCTACATATGCACATGACCACTGGAGATGTGAAGAAGACTCTTGTCATACACTTTTTCCAATAGTGTAGAGAATGACTCCATTTATTTTGCTCAATTTACTAGGAGTAATATATGTTCTAAATACAATATTTAGTTGTATTTCCTCATTCATTAAATCTCAAGAGCAAGAGAACATATGATTCCAGATTTTGTAGCATTCAGAATGAGACAAATTGATTTGGAGGGGGAGAAAATCAATGTTGGCCAAATGCAAAATAATTAAAATTAGTCAAGAAAACAGTGCTATTCTCATGCTCCAAGAGTATGATGACAGAACAGAACACAGTCAGAGGTGTAAGTATGTGACAGTATCCTTTTCCCAAAATACTGTGTTGGCTGACTAGTTGATAAGTATCATATTCATTTAGGATGCTTTCTCTGCTCCCTGATCCTGCAAAGGCTGGTTAGTGAGGTAGAGGAAGTAAAGTGAATACCTTGGAAGGTGGTGTGAATGTTCTACACATCTTCCAGCCAACTGTGTCATTCATGGCTCTGAAAAAAACCCTCATGCAGATGGATTGAAGGCTTGAAGGGAGACTGGCAAGGAGGAGAGAGAATGTGATAAGGACAGGAGCACTGATACAAAGGTCAATGGTCGGTCCTTTGAGAAATACAGCCTCCTTTAGTCTCCTGCCCCTTCTCCAGTGTGGTGTAAGACAACTAATTTTCTCTCTGTCTGTCTCTCAGGTATGAGATTTTATTCAAACAGCGAGTGGGAACAGAGGACGTCTTCTTAGGGATGAGCAGGAAAGACCCTTCCACAGCCTGCTGTGAAGACATGGTGGTATGCTGAGTCTGTATCTCCCATCCCTTCTCTGTAGCCTTTCCCTGCAGCCTCCTCCTTTCAATCTCGCCCTCTTCTCGAGACACAGAACATAAACATCAAGCTATAGTGCAGCTTTTGGCCTCCTATGGGATTTTCTTGCATCTTTCCACACACTTGTAGATGATATTTACCCTTGCTAATCCGAGGAACTCATGTAGCTCCTCAAGGACACTGTACTCAAAAGAGAAAGAGTCAATGCAAATGCATACTGCATACAGACTTGAGGGAAATGAAAGTAGCTCCAACATGATGTCTCATCTTAGACATGATTTTCTGTGGGGACGTGGGGGACTAGGAAGGAGGAGACAGTTTTTCTCTGCCTGCATCTATTACAAAGTATGTGAGTTATCAGAGTACTACAATGCTGTGGCAGTCTTTAAAGTTACAGGTATCAGATCCTGTCTGAGTATATTATCAGCTCAAGATTTTGTAGAAAATACAGTATCAATACATAACAGAGCTATTGAAAACAATGAGATTATCACTTTCTCATATTTTCTGTAATACAGATTGCCTGTTCAGAATGTTGCTCTTTGACACTAGCATCAAAATGATCATGAAGATACGAGATCTTTTATGGTTTGTAGTGCTGCATGACTAATCACAGCTTTATCTCTGCTTGTTATTCCAGATTAAAATCAAACTGCCAGAGACAAAGTTCTCGGACATCACTTTAGACATCCAGGACAAGGTTCTTGACCTTCGAACCCCACAAAAGTAAGAGAATCAGAATTGATCGAAGTATAGTTAATATCTTGTTTCAATGGGAGTTTAACCAAGCCTTCAGTAAAATACTATGTGGAAAGGCAAAGGTAAAGATGCAGATGAAATTATTAATTGCACAGGAGAAATAAGTACAAACAAAAAAGTATTATAGGTATTATAGTCCATTTTTAGGCTTGTAGTGTGCTAGGGTTAAAACCTCTGGTACTGGTCTAGCAAGAATAGCCTTAAAATAGTTTTTGGCTACTGAAACAGCAAGCCTTTAAGGGCCCAAAATGTTTGTGACAAATTGACTACAGTCTTGAGGAACTACTTGGGAATTTGGCTTATAAATGTTAATTTATACACATGCACAAATGAAGATAAACAAAAATGTGCAGATACAGTTTTAGAGGTTGAGAGTGGAATTGTATCCATGCCTGGTTATGTACACAGAGGGATGGAATTATTACAAGGTTGTCCTAAAGAGATTTCCCTTGAGTTCTTGCTTTTTATAGGCTGCTTCATAACTGCAACAAAGACAGCTAAAAACTGACTGACATACTCTAAGACTTCCTGGGATTCTCACAGTCTTCATTCATATTCCCCACAGTGTGGAAGAGATAATAATCACTTATTGAACCCATAGTTAGCAAAAGACATAGCTTGATGCAGTACTGCAGATGTAGGAAAACCTCAACATCCTTTTTCTTTTGCAATCCTACTTTTTGGTGACTCAGATCTACCATTATCTTCATAGTATCCAGCTGTCTCAAGTCACAAGCCTAGCAAATAAAATGTTTGCTGTAAATCTAATGGATGCTTGGGTAGAGCCTGAGCCAGTGCTGATTTCACAAATATATGAGTGCAAATACTGTCAGTATGAAAGAAGTAAGTAAGATTTCAAGTTCTACATACCAAAAAACACTGTGCTCTCACAGCTGTGTAGGGGGGGCTCAAAGGAACTGTTTCCAACTCTGTGGTCCTGAGGCTGATTGTAAGCCAAATTATGCCGGCTGGCTTCTTTCAGTTGGCAGGGTGCAAAGGTGCTCTGACTGTACCCCTTCCTTTCAGCCATGGCTCCTACGACACAGAGCTGGAAAGATCTGCTGAAGATCTGAAGAATCAGCATGCCTTAAAACCCAATTTAAAACAGCCCCCATCTATGCTACTGTGTTGTCTTGCAGGGCTTTATAGTGCTTGTCTGGGCAGGTCTCTTAATTCTCAAGTCTCCTTGGTTCTATTTGCACTGTCAATAGAGCACAAGTCCAAGACTGGCCCATGGTTCATTTTGTTAACATAGAAGCTCTGGGATAAGAGAGGAAAGAGGCTAGACTCTTTGCATGAGTAAGTAAGCTTGAGCTCTCATTAATTACCAAGTTGATTCAGAAGGCTTATCAGCCATTCCAGGAAGAGCTCTCTGCTGGCTGTAGCATGGGACTGCGGGACATCTCCCGAGACCAAGATCCAGCCTTCCTTCGTATGTTAGGTGCCTCAGCTACAAGTAGGAGATCACTGAATTGGTCTCCAGCGTAGGTTAAAAAAAAAGCAAAGGGACTTTATAACCCTAAGTCCACTTTCATACCTGCACTTTGCTTTGTAGTATAGACATGCCCTTTGTGTAACTGGCCTGGACAAAACCTCTAAGGAGGCTGCACCAGTCATTTATTTTTACTAGGGAAGACAAGCTCCTAAAGACACATGTTCAGGCCTTAGGCATTATTCAGATTTTTTTTTTTAACCACCAATATAGCATTTTTTTTTACCACCAATATAGATTTTTTTTTTTAACCACCAATATAGCAATGCAGCTCCTCCTTCCTCTGCATTTACAGTGCAGCACTATGCAGAAGCAAGAACTGTGGAGAGAGCCCGCAATCCATCATTGGAAATTGTTGTCATAGCCACAGGCAAGAGAAAGAAAAGAGTAGTGTTAGAAATATTCCAGAGCTTGTATAACTGTGCACTGGGTATTGCAGGTGCCCCACAACCTGTCATGAGTGGGGGAATATGCTAAATTAATGTTTCCTGATATACACTGATAAGTGAACTGCTAGAGGAAGTTGCAGTCCCATCTCAGTTGCTCACCCAGTCTGAGGCATCCAAACCCGCTGTGTCCTGTTTTATAGGAAGCTGTTGCTGCACCTCCCCCACCCTGTGGACAGCAGGAATGGAAAAGCTCATTTCCTCTCCGAAGAGGAGATCTTGGAAGTCACCTTGAGGATGACAAGGGAGTTTGACTTCATCAATTTCGCCTGATGGATAGAGAAGTGGGGAAAATTTTCAAAAAGTGACCCCTGAACTTTTGAAGTCTTCTCAGGATCTAACTGGTCATCAAACAGTAGATTGTTCCCCTTGAACAGTCCAGGGGGAAAATCCCTGGAGAAATTAAATGAGTTAGGAGGAACGAAAGAGAAAGGAAAAGATGTATTTAGAACACCCATAGAATCTGTAGGCTGGGGCTGTCCAGCTCTTGCGCTGCTCTAGTTAACGTTCCGCCTCCTTCAGTCTGATACAGGCCTGTGAATCAGGCAATTGGAGATCACAAATTCTGTAAGCCAGGAAAAGTCTTTCAGTGGCTGTGTCTGATAAGTAGCACAATGAGGCTCTGGCCCATGACTGTGTTTCTTAGTTACTATTGCCAGATTGCAAGTGATAATATTCCTGCTTGGCCTCCTATTAGAGAAGCTGAGAACAAGGCCAGTTCAGAACTCACTTTTAGCTACTCTTAGGTGAGGAGCTCTACACTTTCCAGGGCTCCATTTCCACACCTGAGTCTCCTTTACACTGGCAGAAGAAGATACCCTGCTATAGTTAGACTGTTGAACAGCTCAGCTCTTTTGAACGATTTTTGGCAATGTGTGGTTCAGTGTCATCTATTCACCTGCTATCCCTCCAGCTATTCTTCTGATCTTTCTTAATTAATAAAAGTGTGTGTTCTAATGAACTGTTCTAGTTAGCTTCAACTCTCCCTTCTCTGCAGTATGTTCTGAGAGACTTTCTAGAAGTGAGATAAGAGAACTTGGAATAACAAAGCATCATTTTCTTAAATGGCTGAAGCATGGCAGAAGCTTTTCTATGGCCTTCAGGTCTAATCTAGAGCCACACAGGTGGGTAATAAAGATTCTCTTTTACTAGCTGCTGGGCTAATACATTCATTTAACATTTTGTCAGTCATACAGGAAGCAAATAGATATCTGCTCAATGATCAAAGTAGAAAGGACAAGCAGGGCTTGTGCTTTGATGCTTTAAGTATGCTTATCCAAGATCTTCGAGGCCTCTTGATAGTCCGCCAGTGCCAGTAAAAATGAGGGCAGGAAAGGACCAGGTGCCTTTGCAGATCTTGTCCACACAGTGGCTTTAGTTTCACTTCTGGGGATTTTTTCTGATACATCTACCAAATCCTAGATCATTCTTGCTTAAAGCACTGAAGACTAGGCCAAATTCCTTCGCACACCAAAATCCCAGGAGGAGAGGGAGAGCAGCGTAAAACAAACACCCAGAAGAGAGGCTTGCTGTGGCCTCAGCCTGAGCTGCACATCATGTCCCCCTCGAGTCTTCCAGGTCAAGCAGGATTTTTTCTTTCTTTTTTTTTTTTTTTTTTTTTTTTTTTTACAAAATGTACCTGAGACTTGAACAGTGGGCATTGCACCACTGTTCTTGTTCCTAACGCCTGAGGACACAAAATGCATTTGTGCAGTAGTTGGCGGCAGCAGCACCCCTTGTCCAGTGGTGCCCTGCATTCCCACGGGGCACTGAAGATAGAGCAAGAAAAGAGGGTTCAGGGAGGTTCTTTGCCATTCCTGAGCAGTATTTGATATCATGACTAGAGAATGGGTATCACCTCATTCCAGAACAACTCCACGGTCACCTTAAACCAGCCTTTTTCCTAGTTGCAAAAATCCCTTTAAGGCCAACATTTATGGAAGTTTTTCAAATCTTTTTCTTCATCAGCACTGGCTCCTCTTCTCTTTATTGATCTCAGCAGGAATCCTCAGATGACTGCAGACAATATTATCCCTTATCCCTTCTTCTTAATGTCATTTCTTTTACAGACGCTTACTGTAGAAACAGTTGTCAGACAGGAAAGAATAGAAGAGCTGAAAGGCTCGGTATCACATTGCAAGTCCCTGGATACCTCATTTTAATTTCTGGCAATGGTTTCCTTCAGGTTTGAGTAGATCCAGAAAGTTTTGTTTACCTAACACATACACATGCTTGTTCTCCAGCGGCTTAGCAAAAAACTAAATATTGAAACTCTTCAGATATTGTTCCAAAAATTCTATTCAGTTATTACTTCTATACAACACCTAACTAAAAAAAAAAAAAAAAAAAAAGAAAGAAAAAGTTTAAGTAGAACTGATTCAGTTGTTTTAAAGTACTGGGTTTTGTGCAGAGAAACATCAAATCAACCCCGAGGGCACAGCTATACTAGGATCATTTTGACACTATTTCTACAGCAGCATTTTCTTCCCCAAAGTAAACTATACAAGAGAGAAAACGTTGCACACAGGTCTCCCCAATAGACGTGGCCAGCAGGGCTGAATTAATCAAGGCAGGAAGACTGCAACGTCCAGTGTCACTAGCCCAGAAAAAGCCCTCAGAAGAAAGGCCAAAAGTTGAATAAAACGGAGCTTTGAACGATAGGCAGGCTCTTTCAGATTCGACGCCGACAAACAATAATCAAAACCCAGTCTGCAAATTGTTTCACGACATCACCTTGACAGCTAAACATCTGTCCAAAGGGTCATTCAAATGACAGAAACTCCCATGCGAGTTTCAGGAAAACATCCTCTTGCTGTAAGAGAACTGTTCAGTCTAATCTCAATGTCCTGATTTCCAAACATCTCATTCCTGAGTTTAAATATTAAATATTTAATTGAAAATAGTTGCTCATTCTAACATACCAAGAGTGTGAGGACATTTTTAAGGCAATGTTTTTTTCAATTCTGTATTGTGAATTCTTTGCCACCAGGCGGAAGTGCAGCAACACAGCTCATCACAGGTCGGATTTTTCTTTCCCCAAGACATCCAGTTTCAGAGCACCTTCAAAACTGTTACTAAATATTTAGTGTCAGGTGTATTTCTTTATTTGTCCACTTTTCAGTTTGTCTCAGTTCAGGTTTCGCAACCTTGCCTTCTAAATCCTATCCATCTAACCATGCAAGTGCATCTAGAGACTGATACTTGAGTATGTAAGACTCTACTACTATTGCTTTCTATGAAGATTTCCTCTGTGCAAGGAAATGATTGCTGCCATATGCCTATCCGATGATGCCAAAATCTCTTGTCGTAATTCACCATTTCCAGTGTTGGCTTCCAGCCTCATCGGCTTTCTTAGTAATAAGGTGTGTACATAGTCGTAGTTTAAGAGAGAAGAATCAGGTGGGTCTGTGCGTGTCTAGATGAAAAAGTACGTATGTATGTATGCAGCTATACTGCCATCTGGCAGTATTTGGGAATGATGACACACAGGCAACTGTGGGACTCAGGATGGCGCGGCCCATGGAAGAGGGGTTTGCGCTGGGGTGCTCCCCAAGAGTTAAGGAACCCCGGTGCACCATGGCCGGAGTCACCACACTGTGGGGTTGCTGTAGCCCTCCAGCGACCCCTGAGTGCTGAGCAAACCTAGTCAGCAAAGGAGAAGTGACACTGCAGACTCGCCCTGTAAGCCTCTGGGTAGCGTGGAACTGGGTTATCTGTTGAGTACGCATACTGTTGGGTGTTGAACATGCGTACTGTTATCTGTTGCCCAGCCTCTTGACCACACTGTTATTGGCTGAGGCCGTCGGTTCTGCTGTGTAACTGTGGTCTGGCACTGTTCGAATGGGCAAGGAACTAAGCCCGGGAAGGATAAAAGAGAGTAAGCTACCTACCTCTGTGTGGACTCAGACTCGCCCTCAGTTGGCCTGCAGACCAGACAACTCACCGATCAGCGGGGACGCCACTGATGGCGACCGCCAGGGAGAACCTGAATCATCCCGGCACAGCCCGAGCGTGGTGAGAAGAGTCTGGGGAAAACTGTACCGGAGGGGTGGCCCGTAAGTACAAGGAAAGGGTGAGAATGGTCACTGTACCGCGCATCCGAGAAAAGTCACTGTACTGAGCATCCGTGGCTTAACCAGGGAGCTCTAATATGTGTATTCTATTTTCAGTTCTATTGTATTTCTAGCTTTACTATTCAGCTTTGTTATACTTGTAGATGGTTTGGTGTTAATTGTTTAGTGTTGTCATATGTAACTTCTTATACCTGCCAAATGATGATCTCTGAAGTTCAGCGCGCTAACCCAGGAATCTGACAGAATCTCAGCTGCTCCCCTGTTGGCGCATCACAGTTGTGCAGGAGCTGGTAGGCTTCGAGTCTGGATTTGCTGGGAGCTGAATCAGGTCACAGCTGTGCGGGAAAGGGGCTTTGCAGCAGTTGCCACCACTTGCGCCTGTCAGGGCGCGCGGAGCAGCAGAGGAGGGCAGCAGGCTGCCCGAGCACCGCTGGGGCGCAGGCAGTGGCTGTGGCGGGGAGGGGGCTTTGCTGCACGGGGCAGCGGGACAGAGCGCCCGCCGCCTCCAGCCCCGGCGCCGCAGCCGGGCTCCGGCTGTGCCCGCACGGCTGCTGCCGAGGCCCCGAGGCCTGGCCACCGGGACACTCTGCAGCCCCGCATTGGAAAGCCCCATTACTTGGATTTAGAAATCCTAGTTAGTGGGATTTAACCCATTCAAGAGTGCCACCGGCACAGCCGCGGAGCGCAGACAGGCCGCGAGCCGCCGGCAGGGTGGCAGCGCTTCCCGGCCCTGGTGGGTGGGCACGAGTGCGGCGTGCCCGGGAGCCAGCGTGAAAGCGCGGGGAGCGAGCGCGGGGCTGCCGGCCTGCGGGGCTGTGAGGGGCTCTCGTAGCCGGCGTCCCCCGCGCTGCCGCTCGCCCAGGAGCGCTCCTGGCCAAAGCCCTCGGGCCCGGCCATGTTGGCACTGGAGCGCGTGCGAGTGGAGGAGCTCTGTGCCCCAAGGCCTGTGGGTGGGAGAGATCCCCCCCACCCCCGGCCCCCGCGAGCTGCTCTAAGGAAACACCACTCTGGCGCTGCGTGAGCTCTGCCTCCTCTCCGTCTTTATTGCCCAGGGGCCTCCTCGTGCAGGTGGCCGGGCGCGATGATGGCACCGGCCCGAGACGGAGGAGCACGGTGCGGGCAGGCTGGGCGGAGGGACGGTGCCGTGGCCTGGTGTCGGTGCCCAGCCCGAGATGCCACCCGTTCAGGCCTTGTCGCCGGCTGGTGCTTCGAGCCTGCCTGTGCCAGGCACGCCTGCATCTGCGGTGTTCTCCTCCTGCGTGGTGGCACTGAAATGGAAGCCGGGGTTGTGTGCAGTAGCTCTCTGAAGGGCACACTGGCCAGCCCCAAGGGAAAGGGAGCAGGAGAATACGCCCTTAAGCTGCCCCCAGAGGCCCCAAAGCAAGCCCGCCCTTGAAAGGGGCGCAGCATAGCCTGAGCAAGGTGTCTTCTGCTTTTGTGGTGGCGATTACCTGTCACTGGAAGAGCTTCTGCTGAACTCTCCCATGCCCGGTGTAGGAGGCAGGGATGGGAGAAGGCCGCCATACGGATTGTCGTCTTCATTGCCCCAGATGTTGCAGAGCTCTAGGCTTGCTGCGCTCGGAGAAGCACACCTGGAGCAGGTACACTGCAGGCTGCTGTGAAGCTGGAAATAACACATTAGCAGATGAGCTTTGTGTTGGTGCGAGTTTGAAGAGGGGAAGGTTTGAAGGGACTTGCTCGGATGGAGCTTTTTGTCCTGGAGGCAGGACAGAACTCACCTCTCCGCAGTGGCAGCGGTAGTGGCAAGCGGATGCCTCGGCATCGTCCTCTGGAGACCTAGGAATCGTACCGAGAGGTATGGTAAAGGATTTTTAGTTGTCCTTTTGAAAGGAAGCGCGCTCCCTAGGAGGGAACTTGTGCTCTGTTCCATTTGCCAGGGAAAGGGTTAAAATGCCGGCCTGGGAGCTTTCTGGGAAGCCTTGAGAGTACCTGTGGGCTTCAGGTAAGCACTTTGTGCAGCTGTGTAATGGCTGCCTTGCAGGTGTGCTGTTCTTGTTGCCATGCCCACATTGGGAGCTGCTGTGCAAGGTGTATCACTTTGCAAGGGGTGTGAATTTCAAACATTACCTTTCTTTCCTGGTCTTGAGTCGGTAGTAGAGCCAAACGCAGAACGCAAAGAACAACGTCAAGATGACGAGCGTCAAAGTGTTGGCGACGATGACGACAACAGTTCTGCGTTTTGGAGGGCTGGGGTCAGCCTCTGCAGAACCCTTGGGGGAGAGTACTGCAAAACAGTGGCCAGAGATCAGCGTTTAATATAAACGTGCATGCTGTGGTAGGTGAAAGGTAGGAAGGGGAGGGCTGAAGCGTGAAGAGCCCAAGCGCAGCGGCACACGCATCACAGCCGTGGGGACGTGGCATCCCAGCACGTGCGGGATGCCATGTGGTATCCTAGTTTGGTGCCGTGCATTGAGAAAACGCCCCATTCTTCTCTTCTCCCCCCTGCTCCTTTTGGTGCGTTTTGCTCCTCCTCTCTCCCTCCTTCCTGCGCTGGGAGAAAGGGAAGCAGGAGCCTGCTGTCACGAGCGAGACCCACTTCTGTGCTGGGCCGAGGCTCGGCAGATGCTTGTGTGTGCCCAGGGTGGGCAGCGCAGGAGGGCGGCGCAGAAGGCTGTGGAAAGCCGCGTCTCTGCAGAAGAGCTCCTCCTCAAGTGTTCTCAGCTTTGGAAGGGAGCCCCCTATTCTGCCTGTGCCCCCAGGTGCTGGTAGGGGCCCGTGGGAGCGCTGCCTTGCCCCTGGAGATTCACCCTTAGACAATGTTAGTGGGGGAGAGGAGGTCTTGCGTCGGAGTACGTACCTTCAGACAGCACCGAAGCCTCTCTTTCCCCAGGTATGGGGACCCCGTGTACAAGAAGAGTACACAGGAGAAGGCACACCAAGGCAGAGCAGCCAGCCATGTCTGCTGGTACTCCCAAAGCTGTGTGCGCAAATGAGGCCTGCCCGGCAACGGGGCCCTGGGTTGCCCTGGCGGTGCTGTGACATCGCCGGCGGGCGTGCAGACCTTGTGAAGGTGTCAGGAGCTCCTCACAATGGGCCGCTGAGCGTGCGCGCGGCCTGCCAGCTCCTTCCCAGTCACCCTGCACAGGCGTGACCTCAGTGCCACCGGCTGTTTGTTGTAGGCCGTGCTTCTCCTGAGCGCCGTTTGGCGGGGAGGCGGTCTTTCACGGAGCCGGGCAGGCTGTGCAGACGAGCCTCTGCAGGGCCTGACGAAAGCTAGGGAGGATGCGCAGGAGCAGGCTGGGAGACTGTCTGGCTCCGTGCATTTCCCCACAGTAAAACAGTAGCCACAGGAAAACACTAGGCACGTTAAGGGAGTGTTTAAATGGGTACGTCTGCTTTAGACCCCACGACAGGCAGGGGCTTTCCTTTCCCCGAAGAAAGGAAGGCGGCTGTGACCCCCCCCCGCCCCCACCCCTTGCTCTCGGGCTGACACACTGCCCCGGCAAGGCAGCAAAAGCCACATTCCAAAATTCATTTTCGGGGTGCCGTGCTCCCTGGTATTGCTACCTTAGTATAATCCTTGCACTCCAGTTGGAAATAGCGTGTGGGCTGTGGCCCCATAATGCTGATATACAAGCCATGGAAGCAGTTACCCAGCGAGGGCAGTTGACCTGGAAAAAACAATAGTGAATCTGTAACCACAGAAGTGATAGAAAACACACCCATCGATGCCTTAACGCTTTTAAATGAAGACATACACAATATTGGCCAAACTACTGTACAGAATCATTTCACACTTGACTGTTTGCTAGCCTCTCAAGGAGCAGTGTGTGCCTTAACTAATGACAGTTGCTGTTTTTATGTTAACCATTTCCATCAGATTACTACTGATGTATATCAGATAGCCAACCGCACTAAAGTTTTGCATATCGTTGGGGAGGACCTCCAGTGACCCCTGAGTGCTGAGCAAACCTAGTCAGCAAAGGAGAAGTGACACTGCAGACTCGCCCTGTAAGCCTCTGGGTAGCGTGGAACTGGGTTGTCTGTTGACCACCCTGTTGGTATCCATCCTGTTACCGGCTGAGGCCATCGGTTCTGTTGTGTAACCGTGGTCTGGCACTGTTTGATTGGATGAAAAACCCTAAGCCTCTGAAGGACAGAAGAAAGCCACATACCTCTGTGTGGACTCAGTCTCACCCTCACTTGGCCTGCACACCCAGCAACCCACCCATCAGCAGGGACACCCCGATGGCAACTGCCAGGGAGAACCTGAATCATCCCAGCATAGCTTGAGCACGCTGAGAACAATCTGGGGAAAACCGTACTGGAGAGGTGGTCCATAAGGACAAGGAAAGGCTGAGAACGGTCACTGTACCGTGCATCTGTGGCTTAACCACAGAGCTCTGATATGTGCATTCTGTTTTCAGTTCTTTACTTTTTAGCTTTGTTAGACTTGTAGATGGTCTGGTGTAAGTTGTTCAGTGTTGTCCAGTGTCCGTCGTATGTGTGTAACTGCTTAGCTCTAGTAAATTCTTACACTTGACAAATGATGATCTCTTGAGTTCAGTGCAACTAACCCGAATCTGAAAGAATCTCCGACGCCCCTCTATTGGCACGTCACAGTCAACAAAACCACCTTGGATAAAACAGTGAGTAGGCTACACCCTGCTTATGGAATATAGTCCTTGTCTCACATAGGCCCGCAAGTTTAACCAGTCTTCTCTGGTTTTATCAGAGATGCTTCACACCGTATTTTTTGCATATATTCTTCTGTCACCAGTCCTGGCCTTGAAATCCTGTTACCACTCTTCTCCTCACTCCTTGGTCGTACAGCGCATTTCCACACTGCCAGCACTTGAAAGGAGCTGCAGTATTGATCACATTTGCACAATCGGCAAGCAGTTGTTCTTAGCACTAACAGTTTCTGCCAGAAGCCCATCACCTGGTCAAACCAGGCAGTCTGAATTCAAGATTAAGTTATGGGTGATGGTATTTAGCTCTTGAGCGTTTTCAATCTATTAAGTGTTAAGAAATAGTATCATGACAGCTTAGAGAACTGACATTTTTCTGAAAACTACTAGCGTTAGTCTGAACTCTTAGTGTTGTTGTATGTTGATGGCTTTAATTATACCTAAATTCATTTTATGGAAAGGGAGACAAGTTTTAGTATCTTAGGGATACAGGAATGCAAGTTCTGTATATAATTCCGAAAATGCTCTCCATAAACTAAAAGTGAACTAATCTAAAATATTTATAACTCCTCCCAATATACAGTAGATCTCTTAAAGCCTTTACCTTCTTCCCCACCAAAGATAGGCATAGCTTTATTACTT
Organism: Dromaius novaehollandiae; assembly: GCF_036370855.1. Lineage (NCBI taxonomy): Eukaryota > Metazoa > Chordata > Aves > Casuariiformes > Dromaiidae > Dromaius > Dromaius novaehollandiae. The sequence goes on along the minus strand of NW_026991472.1, from coordinate 18,332 downwards.
TTAAGAACAGTGGTTCCAACTGTTTTCTAAATGAACAAGAAACTTTTAACAAGAAAATGGTTGAAATAAGTACAGTGTCTCACAGGTTGCCACAAAAAGTATAGTAGTTTGTTTTTTTTCTGATTTATATTGTTTTTATAAAGACAAAACTATACAAGCTACTGAGAACCTTACTTTGATAAAAATATTTTCTTTTTGTCAAGAACGTGAACTGAATGGCAAATGATTCATTACAGTCAAGCATGAGGCGGCTATTGATTGCCAACAGTCCCCCACCATTGTTTAACTACCATACTGTTTTGCTATTAGTATGTTACTACCATAGTATTTAAAAGCAGGTAAAAATAGTATCTAAATAATTGGCAAATAAGAATTTCTGTCAAACAAAAATAAAAGTATTGACGAGTTATATACTAAGAAGTAAAGAATTAGGGAAGACAATGACCATGCCTGTTCTGAAACCTGGCCCTGACATTAACTTAGTTCTTGCATACTTGGAATGGTGGAAATGACATGTGCTCTTCTCTTCTTCACTGCCACAGCACCTGTGCCAGAATCCTAAGATACTATTTAGAAAAAAACTTACATAATTCTGACTCCAGCAGCTTTCTACACAATTGACATCTGTAAATGGAAGCCTTTTCTGTCACAAAATTGCAAAATGATTGAATGGCTATACCTTAAAATAACAATTCCTAACACATCCCTCTTCATCTTCAAAATACTGACCTAAACATACAAAATTTTTTACTGATCTTAAGAACTAAATGGGGTTTCAAGAATACAGTCTCTGGTTTTATACAGATTAATTTTTACAAGACAGTCATAAATACAGAAACTGAGAACTTCATGTAGGAAAAGGAGTTAGTTAACCTTTATTTAATTTCTCCATAGTCCCAAGCTTGACAGACGTAGAAAAATATTCTGGAAGTCTAGTAGACAAATTTACCAATGCTAAATAGCCCTTTACTCTGACCATTTGGGCCATTCTAGATACATTTGTACAAGCATTACCTCAATTTTTTTAATGAAAGGTTTTGCCAAACTATAAACAATAAGCTACAGAGAAAAATCTTGAACCACCAAAGCATGCATATGAAGATATCTTCCAAAACTTTAAAATAAAAATAAAAAACATTTAAGAAAACAGAACAACCTTGACACACATGTAGAGGGGAAAAAATTTACAATAATTTTAGGGAAAATAATTAACTAAAGGCAAGTCAAAACAAATTTTGTAAACTATCTGTAGATAACGTATTATCTATGGCACAAATTTTCACAAAAAATTAAGGCGAAGACCAACATTTTTTATAAAAATAGCTGGGCAGGCTTCTAAAGAAGGAAATAAGCATTGTTCATGATGACTCTGTTAATACAAGATTATAAATACCCTTATATATACAGACAAAAATCAATACAAATTTATGGAATATTTCACGAGGCATCCATCTTTCAAATAAGCCAAGATTGTATGTCCTGGACTATACTGGAGGTACTTCAGTTCAAGATTTATAGTAGTTTCCTTGCCACACATACTGATACAAGTAATAAAAATACAATATAAATATTGATTTTCACAGAGAAATTCAGTAATACACTCAGGTTACAAAGCTTACCAAATTGGCCCAGAAAGAAATCATACTACTTTTAAGACAGATTATTATCTTATGCTTTGTAGGTTAATGAAAACATCCAATTTATAAAATAATGTTTAAACTTCCAGAAAATCATTTTTTAATGAAACTGATGCCCTTAGTGTAACTAAAATGGAAATTATCATGACTTAAGATTCATTATCTCTTCATAAATAAAGCAGTTTATATGCCAAGATTACTTAGAAATAACATTATTATGGACATTTAAGCCGAAAACTTACCAGTTTTGCAAAGAGTTATTCTACAATCAATATTTATATTGATGTATTTAATTTCAAAACTATGTAATCAAATACTAAGACTTACAAAAATATGAGAAAATCTATTTTAGAAGAATTACATTAAGATTTTAAATGAAAATACTTCTGTGGATGCTAAAATGATGATTGAGTTCAGTTTATCTGTGCACATTATAAATATGCATATGGATGTTCATACATTCTCAGTAATTCTTAGAAATGATCATAGAAGTTATATGATTTCTATTAGAGAGTACAATTTATCCCCAAAACAGTTCAGTGGATTTGCCATGATTTTATAAGCTTTACTTCACAGAATCTGAAAATAAAATAGAATTTGTTGTCTTCTAAGGTGAATAAATTTTTCATTTTACTTTCACATTTTTGAATATCCCCTCCGCCCCCAAATCTTCATTAGTTTTCAACTAAAACACCTGTTTGTACCTAGGTCCCTCCCCCCATCTGCTTGAACAGGTCTGTACAGCCTACAGACCCTCCCAACACTTCTTCCTCTTTGACATGAACTTTACTACAAAAAATGGTCTATTTTCATTTAAACCTTAGTTTGCTATTGATTCATTTTAATTTAATGCTTCCTTAGCAGCAAATCAAGATTGTTCCTATGAAGTCTCTACACATATTATGCAAAAACAAAAAGATAAAGCAAAAGCTGAAATAAAAATGAGGACCAATTTATAAAACACATTAACTCTTGGAAAATGCAAAATCCTATCCCTTTTTGTCACCTTGCTGAGACTCATTATTTGACTGTTCTCTCTCATAGAAATTAATGTGTTATACTGAGAAATGTTATGACAATCCTTGAGTACCAGAGTATTTCTGATATCCATTATACCAAAATACTACAGCGAGCCCATTTACTACCACTTCATCATTGAGCCTAGTCATAGTAATATTTATTATCCTTAACATATGCTACTCTTTTCTCCCCAATATCCATATGTTTATTATTTCCTTGTCAATTGTTTGTGTTTAAGACAATACATAAAATAGTACTAAAATAAAAAAACTGAATTTATCACAATCTTAACTAAAAAATAAGCACAAAATTGAAGAATGTGTATTGGAAATAATTTATTGCCTATAAAAAGTTTAAAAATTTTTAAAGTTCACATTTTTGTGTGGTTTTAAAGGTGGTGTTACGTTTCAGAGGTAGTGTGTGTAAAGTTTAATACAGAATTGGAAAAGAATTATTTACTTAGTTTGGTAATACAGTATAATGCTCGCTACAGCCAAAGCAATGACCTGAAACCATTTGCTTTACAGGAACATTCTTAAGAATTTCTTTCTTGAAGTTGATGGCTTATTTGTTTAAAAACAACAACCATCACCACATGCCAAAGTTTCTTCTTTTGTGTCTGTTGTCTTCTGAGCAAAATGCCAGCTACTGGCTTACACAGAAAAATACTTTTTAGTTAGAATAAAGCCCTATTCCGCCATGGAAAGTGCCTTTTTTTTTTCGCTCATAACTTAAGATTTAACATTTGACCAATGTACTGAAATACGAATTGGGCAGACAAGTCAAACATCATAAAACAGCTTCTTTATTTTTTTCTCTCTAATAACTAGTTTTCTCACAAACCATTGTCTATTTTGATCAGGCAACCCACAACCGATCAGCTTATTAACTGTTACTAAGATTTGTGCAGAAAAAGCACAGTTGTGAAATGAATACTGGAGAGCTGCCAGTCCTTATTAACATGTAAAGCAGCCTCTTACTTCACTGGCTGACCTGAAGGATCTGGACAGTATGACTGGAGGTAGTAAACTGAACTTTTGGTTGCAACATTACAAGTCATTACTTCTTTGTGTTTCAGGTATTCTGTTTAGTATTTCATTTTCACATATTATTTTGTTTCCTTACTTTATCAGTATCCTGAGACCAACAGTCAGCTATGACTAATACCTATAGAAAAGTTAGTGCTGTCCAATTTTTTCTTTTTAATGTTATTAATATGGTAGTGTAACACAGATCCAAAATTAGAGAGCTGATCAATTTTAAGTAGTGATTTCCACAACAAAGATGTTCATGATACTGTTGATTTGTTCTGCCATTCATTCCAACTCTATAACCACAACAGTAGATATTACCGTCTCTACTTGGTGAATAGACTTGATGAGCTGCTTACCAAATTAAGAAGATAAAAATATAAGCCAATTTTTTTTTTTTTTTTTTTTTTAACTCAGAGGATTGCAAAGCCCATAATCTGCTTGTGAAAAATGTATGCTTGGAAAGATTAAAGTGCAGTGCTGCTCTGAGAACCAAGTACTCAAGAAAACTGACACTTGTATAGCACATCTGTTCTTCACATACTTCTAAAAATCAAATCTTCCAAAAATTTGCCTATTAGAATATTTACTATTACTCACTTCTGTTAGACCTACAGGCTTGACAGAAGTATCATCTGCAGGGAAATGAAAAGAGGCATAGCTTCAGGAAACTGCTTTCTTAAGTATCAGCAAGCTTGCTAGCATCAAAGAGCTTCACTGCTCCTACAGGAGAGAGCGCATCCTGTTTCTGTTTTAAAGTGTCTGTTCTGAACTACCTTTTTCCGCTTTGGTTTCTTCAGAAAGACACACTTTATCATGCATCTGTTGGAACATGAATTAGGAATAAACAGGGCCTGGGAAGTCATCTTTCATGGACAAAGCAAATCAAGAGTCTTAGCAGAAAGATGATAAAAATGTCAATACACGCCACTTTTGCTGTAGCAGTTATTCAAATTACTAATCCAAAACAGTGAAATATCAGGGGGCCTTATTTCTTTCATGGTAACACAGTACAGTATTAACCTTGTCTGTCATGGGAAGTCTATGCAAATGATGAATTAGCATTTGATGTGTGCTTTTTTTTTTTAATCCTCCTATGAACAGATGAAATAACCACAGACCAAAACCCTAAATATGTCAAATACCAAGACAACCATGACTATCACCTTCCATCATCTAGAGAACTTTCAGAATTTCATCTGGAAATTAGTATCCCTTCTTAGAATTTGGTGGGTGTCAGTACAGTTACTGTGACAAAGCTTTAAAGAAATACGGACGGCAACAAGACCAAGTGCTCTCATATAGTCCTAAGGTCCAGTTTGAACCGATGCAAGTTACATGGATTTGGATGTAACCTGCAAACCTGACTAGCACATTTAGTTATCTGTAAGGGAAACAAACAAACCAAAAAAGCCTTAAATTACAAAGCCATGAGCTATGTGTGTGGTGCTAGTCTGAAGTGCAACATTTAGATATGTATTTTCACAACTTTGGGATGGTTAACTGCTGTTATGATAAAGAATCTATAAGCAAGTGTGCTGCTTTTCAGCCACTGAACTGCAAAACTATTGTTGCTGCAACATTTTAAATAGCCAGCAATGGTAATGAATCATCAAGTTTTTTTGTTTTACCCATGACAGGAAGTATATTCTAAAATTAAGAAAAAAACCCCACACAACAACCATATATTAGTATCCAATATAGCATTCTGTTATACAGGAGTATAATTTATACTCTTTCTTCCTGAATATTCTGTAATATTGCCAAATGTTTCAGGGTATGCCAACATGACTACTTTACTCTGTTTTGTCTTGTAATCCTGCTATGAGAAAAGGACCAAAGAACAACACGCTCAAGCTGCAATTCATAGAGGATTCCAGCTTCCTTGAGCAAAGAGACTCCTATATAATTGTTTAAATCTCATGACAGTTCATTCAAAATGAATCCACTCAATTTGTTTGGTATATGAAATAAAAGCAAGACAGAACAAAAACCAGATTATTATCAACAATGACAATTGTCTTGTAAAAAGGTAAGAACTGCAGTAACCTAACTTGACCATGAAATCAAGAACTCTCATTAAGAGTATCCTGCCTTTTGTCACAGAAATTTAAGTGGAAGCAGCAGGAAAATAGGATCCAAATAGCGGCAAATCACAGTTTTTTGTTTTTGTTTTTTTGTTTTTTTTTTTTTTTTAATTTCAGCAAAGCTCACAGAAAACAAGAGACTTCATTGTCAGTGGCACAGATTTCCTATCTTGAGAGAACAGTAATAGAAAGCCTTGTTAACCCAGTATAGAAAACCCTTTATAAATTATTTTTTCAGAGATGGTACAGAACTGCAGTTGAGCTCTAGTTTACATTTGAGGGATAGTACTGTGATCTTTGCTCACAAACCTTAAGTAATTTTAGATAGGTGGTCATTTCAGCAGAAGTAAAATACTGCTCCCCCTCTGAACAAGGATATAAGGATGTGTCTGCCAGTCAGAATGTGACATTTCAATTAAGGTACTGAGGGATGAGGAACCTACCGCTTACGCTGTGTAACCACTGAGTGCCTTTACTATCTCTTCAGATTCTATTTTGCATTTTAATGCCTAGCCTTGTAACACAGCCCCAACAGCTTGCTTTCTGTAGGGTTATTCTGTAGAATACATGGGAAGACTTTTTGTGGACTATGAATTAACTGAATTGCGCAGTAATCAGAACTGTGAAAAAAATTTTTTATACAGCTTTCAAAATTACTATCCTTTGTGCAGCTGGCATTTAACAATATTGTTAAAAGCTCCCTATGCCCAATGACAACACAGAAACAGCTAAAAAAAAGCTTAAAAGAACAAAGCTCACTGTAAATAATAAAAAGAAAAAACCTGCATAAGCGATTAGGGAGGAACAGAACAGAATGAGTGAAATAAAATCATCTGTGATCACTAGACCACTATTAAACTTTTTTTTTTTTGTCGCCCCTGCCCCTGCCTTCAACAGACTCAATTTTCTCAGCTACGCCTTGGACTTCCACTATTTTTTCTTTTTTAATTAGGATGCTTTTTTGTTCAGATAGAACCAGAGTCGGAACAGTCCCACTGAAATTAATGGGATTACTTACTGTACTACATGAATAAAGATTCAGAATAAATTACTACTTGGTGTAAAACCGAAAGATCAGGCTTAATACAAGATTCCAAGAGTATCTGTTTCAAAAATGCTTGTGCAGGAATATTCAGATTAGAAGTTATAAAGCATTAATAATACAGGCATGCACCTACATGCCCTACTAAGTTTATGTGAATGTGTCTGCACATCTGTTTATTCGGATGAGTAAGGGGATTCAATGTGAACAACTGCTGGGAAAAAGTAAATTCATTTCAGCCACTGCCTGCAATTAAGCTCACAGTTCAGAAATGACAAGTGTATTATGGTTTTGGCCAAAAAAAATTTGTCAGATGGGCTACTTCTAAAATAGGTCACTTTTAGAAGATTTTGCAAAGCTCAATCTGAAACACTCAAAAACCTTTTGGGACACGATGACAGCTGTGGCTTTATGACACTGTCTTGATAAAACTGGAGAGAATTTTATGGAAAAATATGTAACTCATACTTAAAACTTAGTGAACAGAACTTTAGTATCCAGACTTTGACAAATAAAACCTGTAACTACATTCATAAAACTTTAAATAGTAGTGTAAACATATGTAATCCCATTGCTATGGTGAGAATATCAGAAAGTCACATTCTGTAGCTATCGAGTTTACAGTATGAATCTAATTTGTTACAAAATTTAATGACTGCCTCTGTATATTAATAATTTATTGATGATAATTCAAATTATTTGGTTAGCCTTTCAAAGTTTTTGTCAGTTATTTTGGTCAGAAAACAGAAGATTCAACAATTTGCAATCACATAATGAAAAGCACTTTAGTTTAATTTCAGATTTCCAAAGAGGTTCAAGGACAATTCATAAAAAGCCCATTCTTGTATATGGATTCCCAATTTTTAGTCCACCTACCTGAGTAAGAATTGGGGATGGGGAATCTACAATAAACAGGACTAGTGAGTTTCATATAGCAAGCAACTCAGAAAAAATTATTTGGGTGTGTAACAGGACATGTGTTTTCCACTCTTGGACCCCTGCTCAAAGAGACTTTGCTACAGAGCAAGAGTTATTCTGGAAAGTCAGAAGTTATTCTACAAAAAAAATGAAACCTTGCCTCACACAGTTCTTTCATTTACCAAAAACAACATTTCAAATTTTTGTCATTGCAAACTGCAGCTATTACATACTATGGTCATCCTTCAGCAAGGTCTACCTCACCTTAGGCCTTTTTTTTTTTTTTTTTTGATTGAAGAACATTAGATAACAAAAAGCTGTTCTCAAACCTACATGTTAGGCAGTCTTTTTTTTCTTGTCAATAAAAAAAAAAAAAAACAATCACAAACTGTCTGAGGCATTTTTCTCAGATAAAGACGACAGACTGAATGAGGTATCATCAGGCTCTGGGGATGCATGATTGAAATCCATTTCTTCTAATTCAGGAGGTAAGTCTGACAGCAGTGCCTATAATTAAAAATATTAAAATACAGTACTTAGCTATATGTTTTATGTCAATGTTCAAATGTCTTCGTATAGTGAATGAACTTTCTTAAGCTTTTTAGTCAGTGCTGATATAGGATAGCTAAAAAGAAGACAGGTCAGTATTGATAGATATTGATAAGGGTAAACATACTAAGGATAACATGAAACATACTAAGGATGGATATGAAGTGTCTTAAAGCAAATCTCCAGAGTTATTTAAGTTTTGTTGGAAACAGTTCAAAACATTTTTTCCCCATATACTGGACAGAGTAAGTGTTCTATATTCACTTGTTTTACTCAAGTATTTTTAACATGCAAAGGCTTTAATATATTTATAATCATACTACACTGAGTGTGCAGGAGATAGGACTAAGTTCTGCACACAAGATTAGTCGTAAGCTGTTTCAATTTTTATCTCAGAGATTTCAAGTTCCCTCCTTTTTATTCAGTTCATGTGGTTTTATGAAAAAAAAACTTTAAGCCAAATTTAGGTTGAATGTAAAATGTCTTAAGTTTCTTTATTGCAGGTTATAGTTCCTATTTTTACATATGGCCAACTGCAGATTGTAAAGGGGGAGGGGGGGGAGGAAGCAACAAAACCCCTTCCCAAATAAAGCAGAAAACATTATTCATACAAGACATAATCCAAGCAAGTATTAAAACAAATGCTAACAACTTACAGTTCTTAAAAGGGCAGTTATGTATTAAAGGCAGTCTACTAAACCTGAAGAAACCTGGCTTTTATACCAGATCTGTCTTAGACTTTACAACAGACAAGTCAAACTCCTTCAGTGTACACTGGTGCACTGGTTCCCCCTTTGTAAAGGTAACACTTTTTCTACGTTGTTTGTTCAGACTGCAAGATCTTTTGTTTAAAGTTCAACTCTTCTTGTGTCCATAAGACGATCAGCACAATGCTGCTCTGATCATAATTTGAGCCTCTGGGTACTATGGAAGAGAAACAAGAAAATGATAGAACACTGACATTAAGGCCTACTTCAAGACCTACCTGCTGCTGTTCTTTATCATCTGATTTAATAGCAAGTATCAAACTGCGAGTAAATGTTTGTAGTTCAAAATACTTCTGTTTGTGATTTTCCAACTCATTTTCAATGAATCTGACTTCTTCATTCTGTGGGGGAAAGTTACATAAAGTTCTGAAAATAATAAATAATACTGAATCATTTCAATAACATTTAGATATACTTATATTAAAACTAAACATTTTTACTTAAAAGGAGTGATGAACTTATTACGATTTCTGGCAAAAACAATATTAAATAAGGCCCAAAATTCTAGAATTGTAGAATTCTGGAACAATGCATGCACATTTTGGATAGAGTTTTTTGATGGACCACCAATAACATCACACTAAATCTACAATGCCTAAAAAGATGCATATGCCAATTCATTTTTCATGATCCTGAATAAGACATATGTAATAGCAAATCATGTTACATGCAGACAAGGCATTTCAGAATTACTGCGCACCGTTAAAGCATTAATGACTTGAACCAATGCTTACATGAACATCGAAAGCATTGCTTTTTATTCCATAAGGATGACCTCCAATTCCGTTTTACAATAAAGAAAAACAAAAGCTAGGTCTCGGAAGTAATCTTGAAATGGCAGGCTGACTATAAAAGACAGCAACTAAATTCATTTACTACAGCAGGAAGCTTGACACTAAGACCAGGGAAAAGAACTTAAGAATTCCTCAAGGCCACCAAACTAAAATATACCATCCTCTAGCACAACTGAGTTTGATGTGTATTCTGAAGAGTCAGCTCACCAACCTCCCCAGGATCCCTGAGGTTACAGAAAGAATGGGAATATATTTATAAAATAGGGATATACTTGTGGTAGAAAATAATCAGGTCACATGGGAAATCTGGAAGAATGATGTTTCAGATTTATTCCCCACATTCAGTGATGTATTGATAAAATATTTACCATTCTGATTTTTAGCAATCTATCCCTACATGGAAATAATAAAATAGTATGAACCCTAATTAGTAATTTATGTCACCTAGGATGCAAGCTCTTGCCTACCCCACCTCTACATTTCTGCCAGGACCAGGATGGTTATCCGATGCCCCCATCACTTCTACCCACACATGCTGTAGCTGGGATTCTCAGCAGGGAGGTGCTTCATACTGGTAAATGTAAAGCCATACAACTCAGAGGTTTCCTCTCATAGGACACCATTGTTTTTGTGGATGTTATTGAACAGTATTCTAACTGTCTGTGTATGTGACATGACCAGTATTTTCTTGAGAATTTTATGTACATATTAGAAGGAAGTCTATGAAGTCACTCTCATGATATTACCATTAACAGAGGAAATCTTTACTATCCCCGACTAATTAGGGAAAGAAATGTCCATCTGCCTCACAAACCAAGGCAGACCTGCTCTGCAACCAAGTCACCCACTCATTACTAGGAATTCCGCAGCTGCCGAGCCAATCCCAAATCCCTCTGCTGCCACTGCTAACATGCAGAAGTGCACTTCTATGTATCGTACCATCCACTCCCAGGGCTGAAATCTCAGGTAAGACACACAAGTCTTCAGCTTGACTGATATTAAATAACATGTGAAAGAGCTAGTGTTCCACCCCTCCCCGCCCCCCCCTCTCCCCCCAGTTTCGGTTTCCAATTTCCCATAGCTTTATACCAAAGCAGGACTGATAAATAGGTGAGGGAGAGGCAGCAAAGTTATCACTGGATCTTTTACCTTTTCCTGGCTTCGGCAACAGAAGAAACATTAACATTTCAAAAAATAGTTTATTTGTATAAGATTTCTAACTGTATTGTCAGAGAAATATGAACAGTGTGTATATTGTGGACAAAAAGGCATATTTCCAACCTTTCTATAAATACATGTCACTGTATTTGCAAGTTGACTTCCCTGATATGGGGATAAACTTCTTGATTAAAAATTCAGATCTGGTACTTCAGTTTATTCCAAATATCTCTTCTTCTTCAAACTTATCAACTGACTGATGTATAAGATAGACTGATGACAGATTTAGCATTTCTAAAGCAAATTTTTCTCTTGTTATTCACCTTTGCAAAGATCATGTAAGCTAAATATACAGTTTGCTTTTCAAGATCAAAATCATCCATGCATTTTTGCAAAAGGTATCTATATAATGGCACTGAATGCACATCCCCCATAAGATAATGAAAACATACATATAGAGAAATTGTTAGGGATATACAAAGACATCGTCACAGAAAGTAAGCATTTAGGCTCACAGCTACTTCATGATCAAGTGTTCCATTTGCTTGTCTCTGATATCCCCTGGTAAATTCAAGACAGCTTAATTAAAAATAATCAATATAGAGTAAACTGTAAGCTAAGGTTTATGACCTAGCTTATCCCGTGGTAAATTGTGTGCCAACATACTCCAGTACTCTGTTGCACAAGATCTCACCTATAATCCCCAGTGTAGTCCACATGTATACCTGAAATCCTGTCATAGAAGACAAAACTAGAAGAATGAAAGGACAAAAGGAAAAGGAAAAAAATCTCCTGTGAATGTTTTCATGAGTACTTGTAAAACCTCATTGCGGAAATGTAGAATCTAGATCTGAGATTCTGATTTGCAGCCATTTTGTATAGGTTTCTTGTACTGGTGAATACATTACAGTATTCTGACAGAAGACTGGATATTTTATCACTATTTCCCCTATCCATATTGTATGAAAATGAGAATTAAAAGTAAATTTAAAAAAATCTCTGTAAGTTGGGTTTGACTATATAACCATATGATTAATTAGGTTGGCAGGGAAAAATATAAAACATTCCTTGATGGCTGGTTTTGGTAGCAGCAAACAACTGCAGAAGCAAATTTCAAAAGCAAACTTACCAATTAGCATTTCATTTTAACAATGATGAAAATATTTTTATAATATAGAACTGTGCTCCAACATTCCCGTTCACATTTGCTAGACTGGCTAAAATTCAAATTTAGTTGCCATGAAAAAGTGACACTATGCAATGAATCAAAAGATTTTTAACAAGCCTATAAACATGTACTTTTTTAATTAAAAAAAATGATATTCCTTAAAAAAAATACAAATCACCATACTGCTTCAGGTTACAACAGCTCTGAGAGTAAGAGATACATATCTGGGCTGCGACTTTGAGGCTTGCTGAAAATCTGGTCTTTGCGTATTTCATGAAAGGAGATATTTTCATTAAAAAACAGCTTAATGGATTTATTACAGATGTAAACTTACAAGTTGCCTATTTAGCAAGGGATTTTGTCCAGTAAAAGATGGAATACAGATTTATGCAGAAAACGCACAGCCACAAAAACCAATCACTTATGTCAAACAACAAAACAACAAACAAGGTTCTGTAGGGCATGCTGTCACAACGGGCCTTTCAGTTTGGTGACAGGTGACATTAAGAAAAGGTCATTCTCTTATCCATATTCATTCTGCACTGCCCTTACCAGGAAAACACTGCTTGAGGGATTAATTTTTGTTCTGAAAAATCTAATCTATTTATTGTTTCAGTACCTGATTATCATTAGCAGAATATGCCTATTTTGTAAGTAAGAAAGTCAGCCACATAAATTAAAAGCATGCTCAAAATAAAATACAGAACTTGGCAACTCTGAGACCAGTAGCGCACACATAACCTTTACCATTTCACAGAATACATGGGCTGTCAGGTATCTAACTGCTTTTCTTCCCTCCCACAACTACTGCTTACAACCAGTCCTGCAGGCTACAATGCTTATGTTCTGCACTACAATATTAGAGCCACTACTTTCTCAGTTCACCCTACTTTGTTAGAGGATTCCAGCTGTTATTATTTCTTTCCAAAGCTGGCCGCATCACACCATATTTTAAAAGCATTCCATAACACTCCAGAAAACAATTATGGCACAGAGTGAAAGTTTCATTTTAGACACTAAATAAATTGTTTTGGTTCGGGACACTTGGTGGGAGCTGCAGATGGCTACACTTACAGTAATGTAGCTGCTCTGTAGAAATGGGACTTATCCTCCCTCCCTCTGTGTTGAAACACAGATAAACTGACTGCATGGGATGAGACTGCTTGGCATGCGACTGAAGGGAAAGTGTGCTGCACCATGGCTGCCTGATGAGAGCAGAAGAGTTCCAGGCTCCCACACTCCTGTGCTCAATTCCTCACAGATAAACCTGTTTGAATTTTTTGTGAAGGGCTATCTTGCTTACTATTTCATGGCCTAAATTACTTACCTTATAATCCAAGAGAGAACTCATTTGATCCACTTCAGAATTGCTTATCATATCACTTTCTTCATCATCTATAATTTCTATTTTCTGAAACAGAAGTAGATGGTTCATTCCAAATATTCTAATTTATAGATTAGAGCAACAAACAACAATGTTTATCTCAAACTAACATGTAAAGAATAAGGTAACAGGGCTTTTTCTGCCTGCTCATGAGCAATTTTGAGTTCCGGAGCCCCCATTAGATGGCAATCATGCACCTTAGCCATAGGAGGTCTAGGAAGACTCCAAACTGGAACTGTGTATATGCAGACCTGGGACAGTTCCTGCCACGGTGACTCAGGCTGTTTGCAGAGGAGGAGCTACATGTCACTGAGCTTTTGGCAATTAAATTGCATACCGTATCTCATTACAGCCTGCAGAAGCCTGCATTTATTCCATAAGCCTTTTGTTGAAGATATCCTAGAGGGCCAAGTAGAGTAAGAAAGTTTTTTCCTCTGGAATTAGATGGGGGAGGAGAGAAAAAAAAAAAAAATCAACAATTATGGCAAATGACTGGCAAGTCCTAACTGACCTACGCCTTGCCTAAAAAAATTAGAGTCTCTCCTTTAGTCTACTTTGGCCATAGCGCAAGTCAAATGCCCTGAAGAGTAGAGGACATTGGTATGATAGACAGTTTCAAAAGTGTGTGTGTATCTGTGTGTGAAAAAATATATATACACACACACACACACACACACACACACACACACACGGATATTTTCAGTTGATTCACAACAATTCTTAGGAGCTTTATTGGGTTTCTAGACCTATCTAAAATACAATGCTAAAGGCCATCCTCAATGCTGTTTAAAATTTGGAAATACATTATAATCATATATCAGCTTTTAAAACATTCCATTTAAACTACTTAGCACTTGTGTTTTGTTTTTTTCCCCCCATAACAAAAAACTTGGCATGTGAGAGAATTATGTTAACATGTACTTTGATAGGAAAAACCACAAAATTTATACATCTTTAGAGCACCTATGAGGGTTTTTTTTTTTTTCCACATGTAAGTTAGATTGCAAACAGATGGAATGAATTTGAATTAGATAGTGGTAAGAGACTGGCATTTTTATCAAGAATTAAGAGGGATTAAACTATAAATTTCACTATATTTTTGAGAAAGAAGCAATGGTAGTATAAGAAGGGGGTTTCATGCTACCTTTCACTATTCTAGCACTTGTAAACACTTATGAGACTGTGTAAATAGGTTAAAGCAATTTTATTATACTATTTAATATACTACTTAATACAACTTAGGCAAGGGCCCACAGTGACAGAAGTACAAATTAATGGTTAGTTCCTGAGGCGTTACTTAATAGGAGGTTACTTCTCTGCAACATATATATGTCCTTCTGTTTGCCTGCAGACCACCCATCAGAAATTTCCTCCTAACCTCCAAGGAAAAATCCTTACAGACATGTTAACACTTTCTCAGTAGCAGTACCCACTTAGCTAATGAGCACATGTTGAAGGTAAGGAGTATAAACCACATTTTCTGTGCTTCAGTGTCTGACGACACAGCTGAAGTGGTAACATTTCAAAGGCTTAATGTCACAAAGGTCTGCTGTTATCATATACTAGCACTGTGATTTAAACACATTTTTGATTTTAGACTCAGTGTGAAGAAAAGAGCCTCTAAATAAATGCCAAACATTCAACTCTGTCCTCCTTACAATTCTATATTTTAAGATAGCAAAGGATAAATAGATTAGAATATCAAATAAAAACTGTATCTCTTATGCAAGTCCACTGTGTCTTAGTCCAATTTTAACAGCATACTTTTTAAAATTTTGTTACAGAATTTTCAGAACATGATATGAAAAACTACTTGTTTTGTTTTTTTCCTCATTATATCAAATTATATAATGTTGGGGGTTAAGGTAAACCGGAGAACCGATTCATTGTTGGGCATCATCTTTGCAGACCTTTTCACATTACATTCTGCATCTCCATGGTAAATACATCCGCCTGAAACTCGAGAGTTATTCCTTCTAAGGTCACAGCAGGCCATCAGGTTAAAAAGAATGGAAAAGGACAGCCATTCTTTTTAGGCTAACCAGAAGAAATACAGCCCTGGAATTTTAGTTTACACAAAAGGTGATCATATATTAAAAAAAAAAAAAAAAAAAAAAAGAAATAAAACATTCTCTCTTTATTTATAAAGGGAAGGAAATCTCCTGTTCACTTTCCCATTTCAGACTATAGGTGATGATTATAAAACTAATGTTTTAGTCATGGTCTGAGCTACTGCAGTTTAACCTCTAACTGAATTAGAAGAGTCTAATTGGGAACTGGAACCATCACCTGTTCATTCTCCAGATAACTTTTTAAGATAAAAATTACCCTACCACTTAGGTCTTCTCTCCTCTTCCTCCTCTCCTTTCTTCTAATTTGAGAGAAGACAGGCTAAACAAAGGGGACATATTACATTATTTGCCATGACTCCTCCTTCTGTCTTTCCTTCCTTGTTCTTATTGCAGTCAAATAAAAACAGCAAGAACTGTGTTCGACTCAAAGTGAATGCATGTGAGAAAATAATAAACTTCTAAATAATGCCCTGCCAAGAGTATAGGAATGAAGACTATATATCCAGCCCTGGCTTGAGCCCACGGATCTAAGGTTAGCTATAGAGAAGAAACACTAGAGACACCTGACTTTCTCAAAGCTACTGAAAATCCTTTTTTATTATTATTTTGTTGTTTATTCCTACTGCTTTATTACAATATGCACTTACAGAGTGCTACCTAAGCAGAGTGTTCTGCACTCCAGAAGAACAGCACTGGGTCGTTATAATACAGAAAAATCTGTATTATTCAATTTCTATTGAATGTGCACAGTTCCACCACAACCAGCTTCTTGTAGTACTCAAGCAATAAGGAAGGACTCAGCACACTCAACTGAAGCTTTCATCTAGTGAAAAACACTAGTGCTGGACAATAACAACATCAACAATTAAGGAGGTCATATAACTAGAACAGGAAAAGTATACACACCACATTATCAGTAGATACTGGATTCTGGTCATCTTCTTTGTGACAGATTTCTTCATTTTGAAGAGTATCACTTGTCTCTTCTGCAGAAATAAATTAGTTTTTCAGATTTCATTCAAATTTCATGCTTGAGGAACATTACTAGTCTTTTCCACTAAATATGTCACATCTGCTATATACAAAAGCAAAGTCATATCATCAGTGTCTATTCATAAAAAAATACTGCATATCTTAATAAAGACGACATCACATCACCAGTATTTCAGGCCAAAGTTAGGACAACCTTAAACTTGGAAAGACAGGGAAAAACAAGTCTATCAGTTACTCTTGTGCAACCTGCACTAAGGCTTTCCTATTTTTAGCTTCAGCTTGCAATATTCAAAGGAAATAAAGTTTCACACCAGACTTACCTAGAACTTTCCCGATTAAACACATTCGCGTTCAAAATCTCTACTGCCTTGGTTTCAAGCCATATTCTGCCTCATTTAATTGGAAAGAAGCATTTTTTTTTCAGTAAATTATTACATGAAAAATCCAGCTTGCCTCGTAATTATAGACTATGTACCAGAATCCCACCTCCTCCTTGTAGGCACTGACTACTTTTGAACAGAAAACTGATCAAGCAGATAATTATTTTATTCTCATATGGTAAAATGTTTCCTCCTAGTGAATCTAATCTTCTCCTTTACATGTATCAGCAAAGCACACACTTGAAAACACAGCAGATCTTATTCCTAAGTCTCAACCATAAGTGCTACACAATTCCATTATCCCTGAACTATGGCCAACATGAAAAAATGAGAAATGTATGTGTATTGATTCCTGTGATTAAGTCCCTTTCCAAGATTTAATGTTCCACATTTAGAATACTATCAAGAAGAAAGTGGTTGATAGAAATAGCAAAACAAGAAATAAACCAAAACACAAAGGCAAGATAGTTATGATTAAAAATTTCAATGGTGTTAATGACACTAGGCTATTAACTGGAAACACTACTTTCTGTAGTGTATTCTGCAAAGGGCAGAGCTTGCATAAAAAGGGACAAGCAGTCAAGCTGCCATACCTAAAGAGGAAAGGAGGTATAGTGAATGGACAATAGCTGTTCAGGTAGGTTACTAAAAGAGAGGGCAGATAATGGTGCAGGTGGGAGCCTCTTCCAAACAAACACAGAGGTAACAAGATTTAACTGGAGTTATCCAACATTTGCAAAGCATGGGTAATATTTGCGTCAGACTAGCTTTACAGAGAATTTTATCATTTTAAATAACTTTTCTATTAAATACCTCTAACTGAAGAAACTTTATTTAAAGTAGTTTCAAGTAAATTTAATCTGTACTGGCTGCAACGTCAGAAGAAAATTTCTGCTAGTACCAAAAGCAAATGGGTCCAAAAGGGAGAACTGTAATAACAGGCAGCAATATAAGACCACATCATTCCACTCAGAGGAATGAAAGTCATCTAAGAAGCATGCTCAAGTGAAACCAAAGAATATTTAAACCATCAATCACTCTGTAACCTTGACAGTCACCATTTTGTTCATTTGACTATTGAATCCAACTCCCTACAGCACTTTAAACTCTTTAAATGCTCATCCTCAGCTAATATAAACTGGCACAGCTATAATGGCCTCCATAGAGCTGTATCCATCTGCACACACTATGGATTCAATTAACATAGCTTTAAAAAAGGCAAGCTAATGTTACTAGAGAAACTTAATGCTCGACTTTACATCAGACTATAGCTTTTTTGAATTTATGCACTACTTTTAAAAAGCAGCTGCCATCAACACTTCCTCTCTAGTT